>NW_027286728.1:272500-539764 GCF_022747635.1 Hetaerina americana
ACCGCACACGCACACACACACACCGCACGCGCACACACACACACCGCACACGCACACGCACACACCGCACACGCATACGCACACACCGCACACGCACACGCACACACCGCACAAGCACACGCATACACCGCACACGCACACGCACACACCGCACACGCACTCGCACACACACCGCACACGCACACACACCGCACACGCACACGCACACACACCGCATACGCACACGCACATAAACACACACCGCACACACACCGCACACGCACACGCACCGCACACGCACACGCACCGCACACGCACACGCACCCACCGCACACGCACGCACACACACCACACACGCACGTACACACACCACACACGCACACACCACACGCACACACACCACACGCACACACACCACACGCACACACCACACGCACACACACCACACGCACACACACCACACGCACACACACCCACGCACACACACCACACACACCCACACACACACACTCCAAACACCCACACACTCCACACACACACACACTCCAAACACCCACACACTCCACACACACACACACTCCACACACACACACACTCCACACACACACACACACTCCACACACACACACACACACTCCACACACATTCCACACACACACACACACTCCGCACACACACACTCCAAACACACACACACACACTCCACACACACACACACTCCACACACACACACACTCCACACACACTCCACACACACACACACACTCCACACACACACACACATTCCACACACACACACACTCCACACACACACACACTCCACACACACACACACTCCACACACACACACACTCCACACACACACACACTCCACACACACACACACTCCACACTCCACACCACACACACTCCACACTCCACACCACACACACTCCACACTCCACGCCACACACACTCCACACTCCACGCCACACACACTCCACACACACACACTCCACACACACACACTCCACACCACACACACTCCACACCACACACACTCCACACCACACACACTCCACACTCCACACCACACACACTCCACACTCCACACCACACACACTCCACACTCCACACCACACACACTCCACACTCCACACCACACACACTCCACACTCCACACCACACACACTCCACACTCCACACCACACACACTCCACACTCCACACTCCACACCACACACTCCACACTCCACACCACACACACTCCACACTCCACACCACACACACTCCACACTCCACACCACACACACTCCACACCACACACACTCCACACTCCACACCACACACACACCACACTCCACACCACACACACACCACACTCCACACCACACACACACCACACTCCACACCACACACACACCACACTCCACACCACACACACCACACTCCACACCACAAACAACACACTCCACACCACACACACCACACTCCACACCACACACTCCACACTCCACACCACACACACCACACTCCACACCACACACACCACACTCCACACCACACACACCACACTCCACACCACACACACCACACTCCACACCACACACACCACACTCCACACCACACACACCACACTCCACACTACACACACCACACTCCACACCACACACACCACACTCCACACCACACACACCACACTCCACACCACACACACCACACTCCACACCACACACACCACACTCCACACCACACACACCACACTCCACACCACACACACCACACTCCACAGCACACACATCACACTCCACACACACACACATCACACTCCAAACACACACACACCACACTCCACACACCCACGCACACTCCACACACACACACACACACCACACACGCACACCACACACACACACACCACACACACCACAAACACACACACCACACATACACACACCACACACACACACACACACCACACACACACCACACACACACAGCACACACACACCACACACACACACCACACACACACCACACACACACACCACACACACACCACACACATCACACTCCACACACACACACACCACACTCCACACACCCACGCACACTCCACACACACCCACACCACACACACACACACTGCCCACACACACACACACACACAAACACACCACCTACACACCACACACACACACTACACACACACACCACACACACACACCACACACACACACCACAAACACACACCACACACACACACCACACACCACACACACACCACACACACACACACACCACACACACACACAACACACACAAACATACACATATCACTCACATCACACCACACACACACCACACACACACCAAACACACACCACACACACACCCACCTCACACACCTCACACACACACTTCACACAGCTCACACACACACACAGCTCACACACACACAGCTCACACACCTCACACACCTCACACACACACCTCACACACCTCACACACACACCTCACACCACATACACACACACCTCACACACACACACCTAACACATACACACACCTCACACACACACACCTCACACACACACGCAAACCACACACACACACACACCACACACACACACACCACACACACACAACAGACACACACCACACACACACACACACACCACACACACACACACACCACACACACACACCACACACACACCACACACACACACACCACACACACACACACACCACACACACACCACACACACACACCCCACACACACACACACCACACACACACACCACACACACACACCACACACACACACACACCACACACACACACACCTAACACACACACGCACACCACACACACACACCACACACACACACCTTACACACACACCACACACACACACCACACACACACACACCTAACACACACACACACACCACACACACACACCACACACACACACCACACACACACACCACACACACACACCACACACACACACACCACACACACACACCACACACACACACCACACACACACACACCACACACACACACACCACACACACACACACCACACACACACATCACACACACACACACCACACACACACACACACCACACACACACACCAAACACACACACACCAAACACACACACACACCAAACACACACACACACCACACACACACACACACCACACAAACACACACCACACACACAAACACACACCTCACACACACACAAACACACACACCTCACACACACAAACACACACACCTCACACACACACCTCACACATACACCTCACACACACACACACACACCTCACACACACACCTCACACACACACACCTCACACACACACCTCACACACACACCTCACACTCACACCTCACACACACACCTCTCACACACACCTCTCACACACACCTCTCACACACACCTCTCACACACACCTCTCACACACACCTCACACACACACCACACACACACACAACACACACACACACACCACACACACACAACACACACACACCACAAAGACACACCACACACACACACCACACACACACACCACACACACACACCACACACACACACCACACACACACACCACACACACACACCACACACACACACCACGCACACCACACACACCACACACACCACGCACACACACACCACACACACCTCACACACCACACACACCTCACACACCTCACACACACACACACACACCTCTCACACACACACACACACACACCTCACACACACACCTCACACACACCTCACACACACACACACACCTCACACACACACACACACACCTCACACACACACACACAGCTCACACACACACACAGCTCACACACACACACACACCTCACACACACACACACACCTCACACACACACAACCTCACACACACACACACCTCACACACACACACACCTCACACACACACACACCTCACACACACACCTCACACACACACACACCTCACACACACAGACACCTCACACACACACATACCTCACACACACACACACCTCACACACACACACCTCACACACACACATACCTCACACACACACATACCTCACACACACACACCTCACACACCTACACACCTCACACACCTACACACCTCACACACACACACCTCACACACACACACACCTCACACACACACACACCTCACACACACACACACACCTCACACAGACGCACACCTCACACACACACACACCTCACACACACACACACCTCACACACACACACACCTCACACACACACACACCTCACACACACACACACCTCACACACACACACCTCACAAACGATAATTCATCAAGTGGATTAGTACAATCATCTTGAAATAATCAAGTTTACTTAAGCGACCAATATAGCCTATAGCGACCTAGCCATATAGCAGGCAGTCGTCGATGCCCGGTGTATGTGCGGGCACTCCAGGTTGCTGTTAAGCTCAGGAAATGAGGGTACTGCAGCTAAACCTCCAACATTGCAGGGTAGCACAGGATCTGCTCATGCAGACGGTGCGGGAGCTGAAGCCGGACCTGGCCATCCTCTCGGAACCCTACAGGCATCTGGATAACCAACCTTGGGTGTTCGATGGAACTGGGATGGCTGTGATCTGGTCCTGCGGGAGGTCTCCATTTCAGGATACTGGCTGCCAGACGGACCAAGGTTTTGTGAGAGTAAAGGTCCAGGGTGTACATTTTTACAGCTGCTATGCACCACCCAGTTGGACTCTGGACGAGTTCCAGGATTTCCTTACCATGCTGGTTTCAGATGCGAAGGATCGCTTCCCGGTAGCCATTGCCGGCGATTTCAACGCATGGGCGATGGACTGGGGCAGCAGGAGGACGAATGCAAAGGGGCAAGCCCTGCTTGAGGCTTGGTCGGCCCTAGATGTGGTCCTACTCAACACAGGTAGTGAGCCAACCTTCGTCAAGGGAGAGTCCTCATCTATAGTGGACCTCACCTTTGTGAGTAGTAGTCTAGTGAAGGGAGACCGTTTCTCGTGGAAGGTGACGGACATTTACACCCACAGTGATCATCAGGCCATACTGTGGGAGATAAATGAGGATGCGAAGCGAGGGGTGAAACCACCAAGATCGAACTCAAGGGGCTGGAGAGCCAAGCTGTTCCAAGCTGATCTCTTTTGCGAGGCATTGAACACTAGTCCTGTGAATTATGGAGACGCGACGGAAAAGGTGGAGGAGGTCATGCGAAGGGTAACTGAAGCATGTGATGTAACTATGCCGCGGAAGAACTATAATGACAGTCGACCTTCGGTACACTGGTGGAGCGAAGGGATTGCAAGTCTTCGAAGTAAGTGTCACCAGGCCCGTAGACTAGCTCAACGGGCCCGAGGGAAGCCCACGTTTGCCACAATGGAGGAAAAGTTCAAGGACGCTAGAAGAGAACTCAAAAAGGCCATCAAGGAAGCCAAAACCGAGAGCTGGAAAGAGCTTATCAGTGAGGTTGACAGCGACCCGTGGGGCAGGCCATATAAGGTTGTCATGAGTCGACTGAAGAGCCAGCCCATGCCATCGCCTACCTGTCCAGTGCTACTCAGGAGAATTGTATCAACTCTGTTCCCTGAACAGAAAGAGGAGAGTTATGATTTCGAGGAGAAGGCAGACGGGGAAATTCCAGCCATCACGGAAGAGGAGATGCTCACTGCAACAGCAAGGGTGAAAAACAACAAAGCTCCTGGCATTGACGGAATCCCAAACGTGGCCCTGAAGATAGCCATCAAGGCTGCACCTGCGATGTTCCTTGATATGTATAATACATGTCTCGAGGAAGGAAAATTCCCGGATAAATGGAAATGGCAGAGACTAGTACTACTGCCTAAAGGAAAAAAGCCTCCGGACGAACCATCATCGTATCGTCCGCTCTGTATGTTGGACACGGTTGGAAAAGTCTTCGAAAGGATCATTTATAACAGGATCGAGGATGTCGTGGATCCCTTGCTGGCGGAAACCCAGTATGGTTTTAGAAAATCCCGCTCTACGTTGGATGCCATAAGCGAGGTGGTCAGTACTGCAAAAGACGCAATATCAGGAAAAAGGTATACAAGAGGCTCCAAGCAGTACTGCTTGATTGCCACACTAGATATCAAAAATGCCTTTAATTCAGTGAGTTGGAAGTGTGTCATGGAGGCTCTAAAGGGGTTTAATGTCCCATGGTGTCTTCGGAGGATGGTGGCGAGTTACCTACATAACAGGTTTCTAGTGTACAACACAGAAGACGGACCGAAGGCGTATAGAGTGACTGGAGGGGTTCCCCAGGGCTCAGTACTGGGGCCACTCCTGTGGAACATCCTCTACAATTCGGTACTGCTGCTGAGACTACCGCGCGAGGTGCGCCTCGTGGCATTCGCTGATGACTTGGCGGTAGTAATTACCGCTAAACTTGTGGAACAAGTCACCGCTATATTCGGGGAGGCTTTCTTTGCGATGAAGAAATGGATGTTTTCTGTCGGATTGCAATTGGCAGAACATAAAACTGAAGCGCTTCTCGTTTCAAGCAGAAGGCGGTGCGAGAAAGTGACTCTTTACGCCGGCAATACCGAGATCAAATCGCGGCCGTTCATTCGGTATCTTGGGGTGACCCTAGACACCAGGCTAAATTTCAAGGAGCAGGTGGGGCAAGTCAGTGGCAAAGCTTCTTTAGTGGCTTCCACACTGCAACGGCTTATGCCCAATGTTGGTGGCCCCAAGCAGAAAAGAAGACAACTGCTGGCATCGGTTATAACCTCAGTGCTAACCTATGGGATACCCATATGGGCTGATGCACTGCTGAGTAAGGGGTATCGAAGGAAGGTAGCAGCGCCATACCGGATTAGTGCTTTGCGGGTGGCAAGCGCTTTTCGGACAGTTTCCGATGACGCCATAAACGTGATTTCGAGTATGTTACCAGTGAAGCTCCTGGCAAAGGAAAGGAAGAAATGGTATCGACAGGAGAATCCGGGTGAAACCAGCAAAGAAATAAGAGAAGAGAGCTTTAATGAATGGCAGAGATTGTGGGACACATCAATGAAGGGAAGATGGACGCACCGGTTTATCCCTAACGTGGCGAAATGGGTAAATCGATCCCACGGAGAGCTCAATTACTACCTCACGCAGGTGCTATCGGGACATGGGTGTTATCGTGCGTATCTGCACAAATACAAGCATGAGGATTCGCCGTATTGCCCAACGTGCCAAAGAGTCGAGGAGAATGCTGAACACGTGATTTTTGAGTGCCCACGGTTCAGTGCATCGCGAGACGCCCTTGTATTAAAGTTAAACACTCAACTTACGCCAGAGACCTTGGTGGAACATATGATTTCGTCGGATTCAACCTGGAGCGTGATTTGGGACTTCATTACCGCCATCATGAAGGAGCTACGAAGAGAAGAGCGGGCCAGGAGCGCAACAATGGAAACGGAAGCATAGAACTAGAGGAAAAGCTACGGCTAAAGGTCTCTCCTGTGAAGTAATAAGCCACCAGCAGTACCGCTGGAGAAAACAAAGACCATAGCGGAAGATACAAGGGGTTTTAGTCGGTGGGAGTCCGACACGAGGGACAGAAAACATGAGGGTTTCTTGTCTATCAGTGCATAAAGCATTTCCCCTGAACTCTTAAGAAAAAAGGGGAAAAAAACCCACAAACACACACACACATCAGTGTGTGTGTGTTGTGTGTGTGTGGTGTGTGTGTGTGGTGTGTGTGTTTGTGTGTGGAGTGTGTGTGGTGTGTGTGTGTGTTGTGTGTGTGTGTGTGTGTGTTGTGTGTGTGTGTGTGGTGTGTGTGTTTGTGTGTGGAGTGTGTCTGGTGTGTGTGTGTGTGGTGTGTGTGGTGTGTGTGTGTGGTGTGTGTGTTCGTATGTGTGAGTGGTGTGTGTGTGTGTGTTTGTGTGTGTGTATGGTTGGTGTGTGTGTTTGTGTGGTGGGTGTGTAGTGTGTAGTGTGTGGTGTGTGTGTGGTGTGTTTGGTGTGTGTGTGTGGTGTGTGTGTGTGTGTGGTGTGTGTGTGTGTGTGTGTATGGTGTGTGTGTGTGTGGTGTGTGTGTGTGTGGTGTGTGTGTGGTGTGTGTGTGGTGTTTGTATGTGTGGTGTGTAAGTGTGCGGTTTCTGTGTGTGTGTGTGTTGTGTGTGTGTGGTGAGTTTGTATGTGTGGTGTGTAAGTGTGCGGTTTCTGTGTGTGTGTGTGTTGTGTGTGTGTGGTGAGTTTGTGTGTGTGGTGTGTGTGTGTGTGGTGTGTGTGTGTGTGGTGTGTGTGTGTAGTGTGTGTGTGGTGTTTGTGTGGTTTGTGTGTGTGGTGTGTGTGTGTAGTGTGTGTGTGGTTTGTGTGTGGAGTGTATGTGTGTGGTGTGTGTGTGAAGTGTGGTGTGCGCGTGTGCAGTGTGTGTGTGTGTGTGTGTTGTGCGTGTGATCTTCGTGTGTGGTGTGTGTGTTTGGTGTGTGGTATGTGTATGTTTGGGTGTGTGTTTTGTTTGTTTGTTTGTTTAGTGTCGGAATATCTCCTTCTCCAAGGGAAAAGACGTCAACGGCACCATCAACTTCCTCGACTTGACAATCACAATTAGGGATAATAGACATGAATTTGCAATGCAACACACACTAGGAAATTCTGGTTACCGAAATTCAGAAAATTCGGGCGGATCTGAGGGTTCCCAGAGAGGGTACCCCGGGAATCGAACTTGGGACCTACGGTCAGTACGGCGTCTGACCCCTGGGCTACCACGTCCACCTATATTTAATATAACTCCTCATTCTAATTTCTATTTCCTAATGAGACTCCTCCTGTCTATTCTTAAATTAATATTAAGTCGTCGTGTCGCATTTTTAATACACTCCTATCAACCACCTGTGCATCCAAGCCATTAATTTTTAGTTATTTTGTACCTTTCCCCTTATCTCTCCTTCTTTCATTACAATCTTTAAACTATCTCCTTGCCAAGAATTTTTCTTACTAGTGTATGCTTCTTTCGTCATTATAAAATTTTAATTTAATTCGATGGCATTACCAGTACCCTTTTATGCGGTTCTATGTTTCTTATTAGAGGTAGTCATTTTTTATAAAATGTTTATAATAAATATAACCTTAGTACTCGTTTAGGCATTGGCTCACGTTTTTATATCTCCGTTTTCATTGCTAGAGCTGGATAATTTTCTATCGAGATTTTAGTTATTCAATCCACTTTTTCAATAATGGAGTGGGTTTTATGTACTCTTTACCTATTACCCTCGCCTTCAGGAACACTTTCTAATTTTTTCCAAAGTCTAAAATGGTGAATTTCAAACAAATTTAATTCTCTGAGCTTGTTTGATCATAGATTAGCTATTTCATGATTTAGATTATATTTAATGATTTCATTACTTTACTATTGGTCCTTTGGCTACATTTCCGATGAAAACCAATTACTATTCATTCGTTTTTATTCTTTTTTATTCACTTCTGCATGCATGCCATTAACAACGCAACAAACCATTCCATCCTTCGTTTATTTTTGCTTTCATTTTTGGTACTGAAAAATATTTAACACCGCCGGGATTTAAACCCTGACCCTGTGGGTAGGAATCCAGTACGATAGCCACTGCAACATCACGATCCCCTTGGCATTCGTCCCTGGGGACTCGTGAGATGTAAACAGAAAACCAGAATACCGTATTTCCACAACCACCAAACTGAACAGCCCTGGCCTCAGTTACCTTTTTCTGGTACGCAAACTGAATTCCCGCTTCAGGGTAAACAGATCCAATCCAGAGATGGAGAGAGACATTTGACGGAGAAGACTATGAGCCTTCCGTAAGAAACGTAACAAGACTGTTCCAAGAAGTGACAACAACGTCACGTTAAGTGTTTGACCAGGAGAGAACTGTTTTCAAGGGGGCCCTGAACAATAGTTTGGTGTTGTATTAACCTTTGTTAATTATGAAGCTCTTCATTTGTTAAAATGAGATCACTTTGAATGGATTCTTTACGTTTACATATACGTCACGTGATTGTTGTTCCCAGGGTTGCTATAGTTTTGAGTGAGTTTTCTGTTGAGGAGCGAATGAGCGAATGGGCATTTGTGCGAGTTTGCTTCCTTACAGTTTTGGAATTTCATTAATGTTTTCTCCGTCGGCATCCATCGATAACAAACTATCAAAGAAAGTCCTTCTGTGAGCGAACAAATTAATTACTCTATGGTCGAATCTCACAGAGCTTACAGAGTATATATGACCTTGGCGATATTGCTAGAATGCGAAAGTGCCGCGATGACTGTTTGAAAACATTGTTTCTAAGTTTTATAGCAAGTGGCTTTTATGGCGTGAAAGATTTGTTTCTGCGAGTGTTGCTAGATAGATAGTTTTAGCTGGAATTCTTCGATAGGAGTTTTAATCTGTTAATACACTCCTGTATCGGGATTTAAGTTTATGCATTTTTTGAACTCGGCTAGGTCTTTAAAATCATTTGTTTTGCTAGAGATAAATAGCACTATTCCTTCACTTTTTCATCGCTACACCTTCCGAATATACGTTTCACGAACGCCAGTTTTTTTAGCGCCCTTCCTCGAATCGTGCGTGTGCGTTTGTCATATTTATGGTCCATTGCCGATTAAGCTTTTATATTTGTCACAACATAATTAATTTCTTTTTGGTGAAGCGAATTTCTTCAATTTAAAAATAGATAAAGGAGCTTACATTTTCTTTTTAATTCTCAACCTCACCCAGCAAATTCTTTTGTCGTTGGAAATTACGTAATATTCATCCCAAGTAAAGTTTTTATGTGACGGAAAGGAAAATAATAGCAAGACAATTTTTTCCAATGTTTTCTCGATTATTTTATCGGGAGTGACATTTGGCCTTGCATTCGCCCGGGGTGAAGGGCAACCCGCAAAACCCTTCACAGGCCGCCTTAAAACACAATTCGAATGACATAAATACATTTCATTCAATTTCAAAGAGCATACAGGGCATATTCTTGGAACATGAACAATTTAAAATCATTGCAAAACACGTACAAAAAGTATAGAGGTGAGATATTTGTAAATGTGCAGTGTGATGATGGTGACTCATTCGCACCAAGCAACACTCACACTATAAACACTAACACAAGTTAGTAATGACAGGTACCAATACTAGTGCAACTGGTTAGGTCTCCCAAAACCCAATCATCACCTCGTTAGCTAATTACAATGCATTCCCACGCACTCCTAAATACTCTCATCCAAGCACACAATGTACATCTAACGAGTGTTAAAAATGGGGCGCTCCGGCTCTAAAATGACGTCATACCTAGAGTCGCCACAGAGTCATACTGCCACATAATATCTCTTTGCTCGTGGCAGGATGAATACATCACATGGACCACTTTGAGGCTAAAATGACTAATCTCGCATTCTTTTGAAAGTTCTTCTTGAAGTATTTATTGATAAAATAGAATGTTTAAGAAGTCATTATTGAAACTGAATAACGAGTAACTAGCAATTAAACCCTGCTTGTAGTGTGAAAACTGTTGATAAAGGAAACTTAAACATTGCCAAAATACTCACTCACTGCAGCTTGATGGAAGTAGTTCCCAAGTTTTCTTCATTCGACGTCTTCTCTGGTGGACGTCTTGCTGACCGGCGGGCTTGGATCCCAAGGGTCTGAATCCAAACCCATCCGCACTGTCCATCTTTCCTGTGGTCCCCTCTCTATCAGTGGGCCCTCGGATTCTTCAATCTCCCGTCGACGTCTCGGTTGATCCATCACCTATTGGCTATAAGAGAGCCGATTGCTATACACAAAACATGCCCTGGAATAGAACGGCTGCAACGATCAAAACTCTCTCAAACATCACACGATTAGGAAAATGACGGCATGCCGAACGCCGACCAAACACGACAAAAGAACAAAAATCAATCCATCAAGGCCACACACAAATTACATTGGATCAAGGGCACACGCTTAAACTTAATCGAATTACATTTCTCATGGTCCATATTTGTGACCATGAGTGCTGGGCTAAAATGATAGCGTAAGTAAATCTTTACGCCTAAACAATATGATATATCGCGCCTTCGCAATATATAGTGATATATTAAAATCATTTTAGTGCATATCATCATCCTAATTTCTAAGCAAGTTCATCGGAATTAATATATATTAGAACTCTTCAGAGTAAAACAAGCATTAAATATTCTACAAAAACTATATTAAAATTACTAGATGTATATGAAGAAAATGTCAGATGATGCATTTTAAATGCCATTAAACTGCTACTTTCGTAAAAGTTGAACGCAGAACACGTATTCAAATAATAATAAGGGACAGAAAAACACCAGAATACTCACTTTTCTTCACGCGATGAAAAGGTTTCATCATCTTTCTTCCCTCCTCTTTCGAGGTGTTGTTTGGTAAATGTCTTTCTGCCTGAAAGACATTGAATTAGTAAAAACAAAAAGTACACCAGGTGTGAGTGGTTCCAAAGATGGAAACTCCCTCAACCAGCACAGGATTTGAAGAATGACTGCCGACCGAACACAAATCCACCGGACTGACACGGATGAATCGATCACTCCGGGTCAAGCACACCTTAAAATTAACACTAATCTCCTTCTTGCTTTTGAAGTGCGCAAATGCACTTCGAAAGTCACGTTAAATGGCTAAATGATCGAATACAAGACGATACGATCAGGTCTCTCCATCCGTCGCCGTAAATCATAATACAAATATCGAGTGATTTAATAGATTTGCACACACTTTGACCACTACTCCTTATCTTAAATAATGAATCGAAATCTTAGTGGTGCGCTAAACATTTTCTGCCATCTGCGTGAAAAAACAACATTGGTTGTCTAAAAGTGTAAAATTGTGAATGAAAATCATTTTTTGAAGGAGACTATTTTCAAAAATAATGTCACGAATAAGTATAAACTAAAACTAAAGTCCTGAGCATGAGATAAAAAATGAGCATATTGTCTGAGTGGGTATTTTAACTCATGAGCAATTAGGTTGGCTTGCGCGGAGAGACTGGATACCACTGGTCGGATAGGGAAATCACTTTTGTGAATTTTCAGAGACCATGGTATCTGGGCGATTTGGGATTCATTTCTAAAAGTTTGACGGTAACACTCGGCTTCAACAACACTTCACATGAGGCCAAATATATCTTTATGTCTCCCTGGTGTTCTGCAGTGGAATCACGAGGCAGACTGATTATTTTATTACACATAATGGAGTCTTCTAATTTTTTCCATAGGACTCCCTTTCTAATACCTCGTCCGTATTCCCCGTATCTGCTTTCGTGAAAATGATCTTAATATTTGAAATGGATGTTTCAAGGGGATATTACCTTAATTATTTTTCGTGAGCCACATGATCTCACTTGTGGAAATTTATAAATTCCTGTACTTAGCTATTTCCCTTGAAATGAACTGTTATGGTCCTAAATTTCCGTTGCCAAGGGCCAATTCACAATCTACTGTGAGATTTATAAGGACCTTAATGGTTACTCGGACGCTGGAACTGTTCATGAAACCTTTTGGGGGAAGACTCCATTCATCGGGCTTGAAATTGTTGTTAGAGAGATTGATTACCCTCTCGTTAAATGTTAATTGAATGAATTAGGACCGCATTGAAGTATTTCGGAGTGATTCAGCGAGCAAGGCACTGGTGGGTGAAAAATATGTTCATAGTAGCAATCCGATGTTTGATCCTCAACTTTTGTTAGATTTAAGCCATAATTGCGTTTCTGGTGTACTTGATAAACATAACAATCCCACATAACGGGTTGTAAATAACATAAGCCTCAAAGAATTGAAAGAAAACATTTTTGGGAATTTATATTTCAGTAATAAAGGTACCCGGAATACCAAATTCCATTCTAGCGAATCAAAATGGGGGCTGTTTGCATGTGTTGCTTTGGAAAAATGCGTTTGTTTATGATATAAGTATATGTGTGTGTGTATATATATATATATATATATATATATATATATATATATATATATATATATATATATATATATACTTATATATGAAATTAATTATTGGTGTGCATATATACGTATCCCTCCACGTCGGGATAAATATACGTGAAACTCTTATCATTGGCCGTGAGGCGGTAGAAATGTCGATGCAAAAACTGTTAAAACTGCAAAAACCGAAGTTACATGACTCTTGAATGATTACAAAAAAAATTGAAAGATTTCACTTTATTTGTGGATCCGTCGTAGCAGTTTCGTGAATTATATGTATATACTTAATGTTTACAAAATATAAACAGATTACGTGAACCAATTCCTTAAGGGCTTAATTTAATATCTTGGACGAGCTTGTTTGAATGAAAATACTTTGTAACTTCCACACAATTATTATTCGTACTACCGGTTTCAACGCTTCGGCGTCATCATCAGGTGGGGTACCGGTACCTGATGATGACGCCGAAGCGTTGCAACCGGTAGTAGGAATAAAAATTGTGTGGAAGTTACAAAGTATTTTCATTTAAACGAACATGAACCTCCACAAAGTTGAGCCCGAGACCATAGAATTCATCTTGGACGAGGGTTGAAAATGTCTCTTGGCGTTCATTTTTCCTTGTTAATGTCATGACCAATATTAATTAACAACAGAGAAAGATGTCATTTAAAAATGACAGAGATTTCAAGCTTTTGCAGAGAATATCTTACAGGAAAATGTTGAAATATTTTTATTCTGAACATTCCTTGTACATATGCCCTCACTAGGTTATGAAGGACACAAAGGTCTCCAACGTCATAAATATTGACACTACAAATACACAAAATTGTTTATTTTCAGTGAGACATGTCCATAATTACATGATGTTAAGTTGGTAGTTATGCTCTTAATATGAGTTGAGGAAATAATTGTCAGAATTTTGAACTTGAGCATGTGCGTCAAAAATTAGGGACAAAAAAGAAAGGGCAAAAAAGGCAATGAAACTCAATCAGGCCGTGGGGGTGGATAACATTCCAGCGGACATGCTGAAATGTATAGTAAAATGTGGGAGAAAGAGGCTATATGGGCTGATTCGTAGTATCTATGAAGAAGGAATATGGCTGGCAGACTTTGTGAGATCAGTTTTAGTTCCTATTCCGAATAAGGTAAAGGCTACACTATGTGAGGACTACAGGACAATAAGTTTGATATCCCACGCTGCTAAAGTTGCTAAATATTCCTAAACATTTCAATATATCCGCGGGAATGTTATCCGCCCCCACGGCCTTATTTAGTTTCATCTCCCTTAATGCCCTTTCTATCTAATCGTCGAGTATGCCTGGAGCTAAGCTGTCTTCCGCTACGTCATATTCTTTTTCAATGTCTAACTTTGTTGGTCCAAGTTCTCTACTATACAGTTCTTCTATATACTCCTTCCATCTCGTTTGTATCTTTCCTGAGTCAACTATTACCTCACCCACCTTATCCCTAACTATAAGGATAGATCTTCTTTTCTTACTTCCCGAAAACGATTTAACTTTGCTGTACAGCGCACCGATTTCACCCTTCCTCTGCAGACTTTCCATATCCCAGCACTGCGTCTTCCCCCATGCTTCTTTTGCTTTATTTTTTGCCCGCCTAAATTTATTGTTTAATTCTTTTTGCTTCATTTTGCCTAATTCTGTATTTACGTTCTTCAATTTTCGCCGCTCAAAATCACTCTATATTCCATCATGTTAATCTTGGGAATGAAAATTGAGGTAGTTTCCCGTTGCCTTCCCCAATAGTGTTTTTAACGTGACACCATCACTTATTGGCCGCCGCTTTGGGGTCGGACGCCATTGCAGCTGCCTCACTGAGGAACAGACGCTGCGTGGACTACGATTGTACGGAAAAACTGACATGAGCGGAACAATAATGGGCTGACACAATACAACACAAATAGAAAAGAATAGACACCTTTAAAAGAACACTCACACGGTAAATTGTTCGAGCTTTCGGCCCTCTCAGAGGCCTTCTTCAAGAGAGACTAAAAATATGCTATTGCAGAGGAGAGGGGAAAGAGCTATGGGCGCGGAGGGGAGGTGTGGAGGGAATGCTGGGAGGGAAATTAAATATGGCGGTTTAGGGTGGGAATTTTAAAGGAACGGAAGGATAGTATGTAGGCGGATTCACGAGTTCTCACCTCTATGTTAGTGGCTGAATCTGGTAGGGATTCTAGGATGTTAAGAGCAAAACACTGGTCGAATGAAAGGTTGTGGGAATTGGCGTGTGAAGGGATAGGAAGAGAAGAGAGTGAGGCAGAATTGCAGGAGTACCGGTGATTATTCATTCGGATGGATAAGGGGGTTATGCATTCACCTATGTAAAAGGAAGTGCAATGTTTGCATGATAAAAGATAAATTATATTTTTTGAGAGGCAATTTGTCACGGGGGGGCGCCAAAGGGCTGGTGGATCTCAGAAGGAGTGATTGTTCTTTTAAATGTATCTAGTCTTTTCTATTTGTGTTATATTGTGTCAGCCCATTACATATATGTATATGTATATATATATATATATATATATATATATATATATATATATATATATATATATACACACACACACACCACAATCAACACATATATATAAACACAGTAATCAAACCGAAGGTCATTTTAGTAGGTGATGGTAGAGATCACCCAGTACTAAGCCCTATACGAAAATCCCTATGTGAAAATTCACACATCAGGGGAAGGGCGGCCAGTTCCTTTCCCTGTGCCGGTAATGGTTTCCCAGGAAAACCTGATACCCGAATAATCACTTTAAGCTCGGGTGGAGCTGCAGTTGCAAAGAGTGCCTTGCCCGGGAATCGAACCCGGGACCCTCTGGTCAGCAGTCCAACGCTCTACCCACAGGACTACCGGGACCCACCTATACATATATGAAGAAGAAGATGAGAAAATTAAAACGGTTAAATAAGAAAAACTGTCGACAGTGGAGACCGCGTTATCGCAGGTCAGGAACGTGGACCCTCTTCCTGCCATCCCCTCCCCTCCTTCTCTATCTCCCTCCCCTCCGCCCATACCCTCCGTTTCCTTCGAACCCTTAGGAAACATGGGCAACCGTCCAAGTCAGATGCACACATTACTTGTTATCATCCTTTCGACATGCTTCCCTTCCAAACCACGTGACCTGTCAGAAGACATTTGACATCGAATTTGTGTACGTTCAAGAAATCTCGATATAGAGGTAAATGAGGTGATGCATGACCAGGCATTGCTGTTGAATGAAGACATGTGTTACCTGATGTGCGGAAGTTTATTAGTAAGGTAGGGTATGCCAGCACCGGATCGTGGAATAAACGATGCCTTAAATCAAGAATTGGAACGTGGATATGAATTAACCACCAACAGAAGGAAGAAAATGTCACATCAATGAAGACAATTGATGATGGGAATGGTATCTGTTCTTACTGGAAGCCCCTGGTGGAATTGGGAAGACATTCCTCGTATCATTGCCATTGAACACTGTTCGTGCGAGATCGGATATTATGTTAGCAATTGCTGCTTCTGGAATAGCGACCACATTGTTGGAAGGATGCCGTACAGCTTTTTTACTGTTAATGTTACCGTGAAACTTCCACAATTCCGAACAAGTGTCATGTAACATTTCGAAACAGTCCACAATGGCCAAAACTTTAACAGCATCTAAAATCATCATATGGAGCGAATGCACGATGGCACACAGACGCACATTGGAAGCACTAGACCGAACGTTGAAAGAACTGCACAATGACTTGAAATGCTTTCGCGGCGCAATGATTTTACTGTCCGGCGATTTCCGCGAAACAAATTCCTTTCAACAGTCATTCCAAGATCGATTGCTGCCGATGAAATTAACGCTTGCCACAACTCATGAAATATGAAGCGCTATGTGAAGAAACTTAAAATGACAACAAACAATAGGGCTACATTGCTAAACGATCCATCTGTTGAAGATTTATCCAAGCAATTGTTGACTATCGACATTGGCCGTATTCCTGCAGACATATCGAACGGATTCATATCATTTCCTCGCAATATTTGCAATTTCGTTTTATCTAAAGATGAGCTCATTTACATCGAACATCATTGATAACCACAAAAATCACAATTGGTTGAGTGAGCGAGCAATTTTGGCGGCCAAGAACAAAGATATGGATGACTGAAACTTTATAATTCAGTATCAAATCGTTGGTAATATGCATTCATTCAAATCTATTGACTATGAAACAAATAAAGACAAAGTCACCAACTAGTTATCCATCTTACTTTTTCAACCCCTTGGATTTGCCTGGCTTACCACCGTACAATTTACAGCAGAAGGTTGCCTTGGTGGCAATGATGCATCTTCATTAAAACCAACCAAAACTATGCATTGGAACGCGTTTGGTGAATAAACTGATGATCATTATGATTCACGTGACAATACTCAAAGGAAAATTCAAAGATGAGGAAGTTCTCTTTCCCAGGATTACCATGATCCCAACCGATATGCCCTTTGAGTTCAAACGGATTCAATTTCCAACTCGTGTGCTATTCGCGATGACGATTAACAAACCACAAAGCCAATCGTTTCGTGTTTGTGGTAAGAATTTGAAAAACCAATATTTTTCTCAATGTCAATTATATGTGGCATGTACACTCGATGGTAAACCATCCGCTTTATTTGTTCTTACGCCTGATAAGAAAACAAAAATTGTTTTATAGAAGAAGGCGTTTGACTCAAGAGAAAAAAGCCGAATTTATATATGCATAGATCGAATATGCAAAATGCGTTTCTGACAAGCCATTGCAATATTTTCTGTAATTTTATTGAATTATTTCCTTTTCTGTTTTAACAATTAAAGTATAATTAAAATTGGTACAGCCGTCCTTGATTTATTAATGGTTTAACCAAAGTGTTCAATGATTGTTAGGCGTTAAAAGGTTCACCAGGTAAGCTAGTAAAAATATTTTTTTTTTAATTAGACGCTAATATCAGATTCTGAAACCCAAACGGAATTCATAAATTATCAGGTAGTCTAAAAAACGAAACGGCCTCAGTTCAAGATTCCGGAAATTCTCGAGCTAAGTGAAGCACGTGACGCGCAAATCATACGTTGGATAGACAACACGCAATTTTAATGCTAGGTGCAAGGAACAGTTGCCTGAACATTAGAACGACCGACTTGAAAAACCTGACGTCGGAGCACACATTTTCGAAATTTCCCATCATATTACTCTTCCGGTTTCATCGCTATATAGGCACACGTATAACCTCAAAGCCGACGCCACTGAGAACTTAAACTGCAAATGGAAGGAGTGAGTATATCTTGATGAATAGTAATCATTTTACGCCAAATGTTTAATCCAAAGAGGCACGCGTCTGTAGCTATCTTAATGGTTCCATATATAGATCCACGTTTTCAGGATATCACTTGCCCCTGCACACGGTGTCGCACGTAATTACGACACTGATTACATTTTCAGTAAGAATGATTCTCCTTTGCAAAAGGAATTGGAAGAAAATCTCTTCAAATAATCGTTTTGAGGAAGAAACATTTTGGTGAGAAATGTGCGGTGGTGGGCGAGTATCTAAGAGACGAGGAAGAGAGGGACGCTTAAATATGACCTTCACTGGACGAGGTCAATTCGAAGTGGACCAGTTTAAGACTGATTGATCAATGTATGCATAGAAAACAAGTTCACAAAATATATTTTAAGAAATCGAGAAATCTCAACTTACGATAATTCCTATTCGCTGGATTCTCCGAAGTTCCATTCCCTAGGGATCCTAATTTCATTCCTGCACTTCCAGACATTCTCCCACCACAGTCTTTCCAGTCACGCACATTCTTCCCTTTTCATGAAATCATTGTCCACACACGCACACACACCAATTGCATCACTGAACTGAAATAAATAAACAGGTTAGATACTAAAAATCCAAACACTTCAGAATGTGCGTGAACATTTTTCCATTTTTGTTATATAGAGCGCTTTCAAAATAATGCCCAACCACTCATATACATACGAAATTGCTCGATAAACCAGGTTGGTTTTTTAATAAGAAACTCTATCCGGTTAGGCTTCTAATTAAATTATTTGCAAGTCATTGAGCTTCCATTGATGAAAATGCTTAATGTTTGCCCATCAGCAGTCGTCTAAAGTGAAGGTATGGTTGTTCGAAACACGGAATTCATCGTCGCTAATTGAGCAATTTCCCACAAAGAGAGAGTTTTCGACTCCGGTCCGACCAAGAGAAAGACTCTAAATAAAATGGGGCGAAATGGACTGGAGGACTCTTAGCACGCAGAGACATTGTCTTTTAAGTTGGAGCGCGTATGCTCAGGTGATTTCAACCAACACCGCTTTCCTGGGTCAAACGTTCACACACGGTGGTCTCCAGTTCCTTAAAGTTTAATTAATATAGGAGATTACCCTTTCAATGAGAATGGAAGCAAAATGCAATGAGGCATGACGAGTACTTTCGTTGAAAAAAGTAGCGACATTCAAAAATCTCGGGTATAAGAAACTTGAATCCAGTGTAACGACTGGAGAGAACTAAACGTCTACAAAAATTAAGTGTAAGTGAATTTAGAGTAGAAAATGGATTGAGATTTTGGTTCCATGGCGTAGAAGGGTTAAATAAGCAATCTTAGTCACGACTGTTTGGAATTACACATCGTACATCGTCGCGTACCACAATCGCTCCGTCTTCTCGGCATTAAAGACAATGCCAATGTAATGGCACGATTTCCCATTTCATTGTAAATTATGATGTAAATTCACTTTTCACTAGGATACATCAAAAGGATATCAGATATCAGCAATCTCTCGGATCGGTCGACAGTCGTGTTCCATAATTATGAGAGAATGGACACGTCTATTGCTTTCGCAGTATTAATAATATATTAACCTATTAACTGAAAGAATTCCACCCTTTTTCACGATTGCATCACATAACACAAGTCAACCAACATTAATCACTTTAAAGGCGCGAATATTAGACAAGTATGCCCTCACCTCCATCCAGCACGACGACACGTGACCATCTGAGCGGATTAGTCAATCGAAGGAATAGCAGGTGGCCGAAACCGTCGAATGACGTCATTTGGAAAATTTGAAAATGTAATGTTAAGTTAAATTTTAAAAAGTAAATTAAATCTGCATAAAATATTTCATTTAAAATTTTGGCAATGTCATTTCAAAACAATTTTCTCATTATTAATTAATATTTTTAATTCAATATTATTTTTCTTTAGTATTTCAATAAACTGTCATAGTACGATTTATTACCACTAGATGGCGCTAAGGGAAATAGGTGGCCACTGGCACATGCTGACTCGGGACGACGCGGCGAAGGCGCACATTCGCACAGAGACAGGTACCTGAGAAATATCAAGTCGGATTTTTGCCCATCCTCTACTTCTACCGGAGGAATTCCTACAGTCCCTTCTCCTGGTAAGTAGCATTATTATTTTCTCTTGAAAACATCTCGGTTACTTAATATTTTACAGACAACGTACTTCTTAACAAATGCGTGCTTGACAGACGTTCCTTCGGAAAACGAAAGCTCGAACCTCCAGACTTTTCCGTCTTATTTCTTGAAAGTGACTACGAGGACATTTAACATTGAACAAAGCAGGAGTAAATTCTTTCCCTCTCGGAACGTAGCTTGAGAATTTAACGGCTGAATGTCGACATTTTACTGACGAGATGTTAAGGAAAACTGGGTCGCAGTAGGATTTCTCTGAGGACGTAATTTTCCTTCGCTAGCCAGAAATATATTCCCCGGGCAAAGAACGAACGCCATTGTGTTGACTGCGTACTTATTCATTCTGATTGTTTTTTTGCGTGTCTGTTCTCGTGACACACTATTTAAATATTCACTCGTTTTACTTTTTGCTTGCTTTATGTGGAGGGATGAAATCTCTGACGCCAATTAAGTAGAGCAGAAAGCTGAGTTACCTAGGGAATAACGTGACCTTTTGTTGTTTCATTGGCCTTGAAGGAAATAAGACCATGAAAGTCCATTAATTCTGTGTTTGGATGTTATTTTTGAGTGTATTTTCATTCATTTCGGTGGCCTGAGTGATTATAGGGGATTTATATTCCTGGGGAAGTGTCAAGTTCAGGAAGTCTACGTATGACTCAGATTAAGGAATATAACTGTAAGTGCAATCAGAAAAATAAAAGGACTCGAATTGGATGGACATTCCGAGAATACAAGGGTGCAACCATTCATCCCGAGAATACAAGGACGAAAGGGACTGTCAGTAGCACGCATTAACCATGTTCCTTTATGTTTTGTTAAGCTGTCTTCCACCCACACCCTTCTCCATGTTCCCTTTTAAGGATACTAACTCTGTAAAACAGCAAAGTGCTCATTTGCGAAGGAAACACACTCTCCCATCAGTCAATTTAATACAGCTTTGAACCTGCGTTTTGATTGGACTCCGTTTTGTGTTTTAATGGAAGGAGGCAAACACTTTCCTAGTCGTAATCATTTATTGTACACATCGGTGGTTTTTCCTGATAGTATAACCACCCACGGGTACCCTTGCGTCTTTCGTTATAGGAGTAAGGTATTGCGGTACCGGAATTCTTTCTAGACCCTTACTTCCCAATTCCCTGCAATCTCACCGCTGCCAAATGACCCCCTTAGTCATAACGACGCGAATTTCCTCAACTGTCACTCATCCCCCTCCCACCAAATCATAATTACTACATCAGAACATATACATGATGTCTACTTGTCTACTAGATAGGAATTAATTGTTTCACAGTCATGTAAACGCGTCTTCCATTTTAATCTGCCCCTCTTACCTGATTTATTTCAGATATCTATTTTGTTATTCATCCCATTTCAGAGGCCTACTTTATTAGAACCCATACACGATGTCTACTTCACAGGAATTCATTTTTCACTCTCCCGTAAATTGATCTTTCATTTCACTCCAACCCTGATTTATATCATGTCCTCATTTTTTTGTTCGAATTCGATCTACTGTTCAGAAGTTGATACAAAAAATTCGCCAATATCATCACTTCACCATAAGCTTAAAGATAGCGCAATTATGAATATACCTGGTCCCGTGCTGCGCGAGGGGAACCAAAAGGAACTTTTTTATAGCCCAAACATACATCCGAATTTGAAAATCGGCGGGTAAATATTTTGAACCGACTTAAAATGCTTAATGATGTTCATTTGCCGTAACTACAATTTACGAGTTTCTGCATGCACTTGTGGCCTAATGCTGACGACATTGAGAATATATTTAAACTATTACAAACACAGGCACACATTTGAAGAAAGGAAGCGCATCCCGCGAGTGACGCAATTTCGTTTCAAATTTATTTTTGGCAATATAGAAATTTGCGTATATTGGTCATTATATCTTGTTGCCATTGAATGAAAAAATGATGAATTTCCTTCGTATTCTTATAGTCTAGACATTTTTAAAGGGTTAGATAATTATTACTGGAGAACTCACTGACTGTCTAGGGATCGTTTCAATGATTGGCTTAATAAGGGTGATAAGGAAAGGCAAGGAGAGAAAGGATGAGGAGAGGAAATCACAATTATCAATTTGGAGGATCCAAGAACCCTTGTTTCCTCATTCGCTCTTTTTCCACGCGCAATTATTTATGTCAGAGGCTTGCAGTAAACTTACCAACCATAAACGGAGATAATATGCAAAGTTCCTTGCACTCGTGACGACATTTCGAGCAACTGTATTAAAACTGTACATTCCCGGCATTAAAATATTCACCCAGAAAATCAATTTTTTCCTCACAACTTCTCACCCTCAAATGAGCATACATTGACTTTCGTTTCCGCTTTATTTCCTCTGACCAAACATTCTCTTATTACGCTCGTTTACACCCTCCGATTGTTTTTCTAACATTAAGAATATCCCCAGCGGTTCCTTCTCATTCCCTGACTGAAACGAATTTTCTTTTTCCTAACTTTCCCTTTCAAAGTATTTCATTGATCTTGTCGCGTCCGAAGGGGGAAGTGGAAGCGACTGCACAAATAAGAGAAAACAGCTACTGAAAGAACACTGCGGAACGTTTATTAACACGCTGCTCAGTTACAGAATGTCCGTAGGTGCGGACGGAACAAGTTGCTGCTTGTCGCGATAGCTCTTGCTGCGGGCTGCCAGCTAATTGGTTTTTGCGCCTTCGTCTCCGCTCTCTAGTGCTGTCCTCTGGTAGGAAGACTGGGAAGACTAGTTGATAGATGAAATGTGGTGACCGCCACATCCTTTCTCCATCTCCATATCGCAAAACAATTCAACCAATACTTTATCTCGTTCAACAAAGACAAAGAATCCATGATTAATTGGGCTTCCTCACACATATGGGTTTATTTCCGTCTTAATTTCCATACCAAAGAACCATTTCTAATTATTTTTTTAATAGGTTTTTCATAGGTTTCTAGCCATGCTGAAATTCCATCTTCGTTTCTTAAATTCTAGGCCTGCTTTCACCCCAAATATTTTCTATGCGTACATGTATTTTCGATGTCTGCTCTACCAAATCTTTCTTTACTTGACTCTATAGTTATCTTTGTTTTTATTGTGTTCTACTGTTTAAGGCTTCAATTCGTGGAAGTATTAAATATCCATACTAACAAGACTGTGTGTATTTTTCCGCAGGTTTTTATTTGCGTTCCTTTTTGTCATTTATTTCATTAATTTCAATTTCCTGCACGTTGTTCTTCAGTGAATAATGGCAATTTGAGTGATAAAATAATACTTGTTTCGAAAAACTCTCTCGTCAAACCTTGATGCACGTTTTTTAAAGTACAAGGTAACTGCTTCAAGCGTAAACAACAGCGCCGTTTATTACGTGAGATTGGAAAAATGAGGGGATTAATATTTAAAGGGTCCATACAAATGGGTGAGGTGTCAAGAGTTACCCGATAGTAATGGCAGGACTGCCCCTTCTGACCCTTCTCTTATTCCGGGATCAGCCCATTTGACGCCCCTCCACACTTACCACGCGCTCCTTCTCCCTCCCTATCCCCCCCATCCCTCTTCCCCCTTCCCCAATCATCGTGTGTGGGCGGTATTGTTCGGTATAATGGATGCATTTATAGGTATTCTTTTAATCGCCATCAGAAGCAAATCTCTCTACGGGAAGTAATCTATTAGCCACCTTATTTGTGAAAGTTCAACGCCGCGTGCCCAGCGCCTCCTTTTGGATTCCGATAGAACCTCTCACCTCCCCCCAAGGGATCGAACCGGTGCTCCAATTCTTTGGAGCACCCGTTCGATCCCTTGGGGGGGAGATGCAAATGATAACTCACTTCGAGAGGGACGGAGTCGCCTCTCGAAGCAGGTTATCATTTGCATTAAAACTTTCCAACGACTCTTATTTTGGACATGGATATTAATTTAATTTTCCTCGGGTCATAGTATTTCAAGAATATGGCACAGGTGTAGTTGTGAATTCCGTTCTCATTTTTGCTATTTTTTAAGGTCGTCTTAAGAAGAATATTGTCCCGTCATCACGACCAATCGAAGGGCGCGAAGCAAACTCGTTGCGGGATTCTGGGTCCGATGTACCATGAAGAGTGAGATGTAATTGATCATGTGAGTTATGAATTTCTCTGATTTTAAAAATTCGTCCTAAAATACCAATGAATGCAACCTTACTTGCTAGATATTCCCTAATAAAAAAATGGCAAATCCTTTTTGGTCCAATTTATGTAATTCAGCTTACTTCATTGTAGGACTTCCCCGACGAGTCGTCGGATGCAGGGCACCTGGAGATCGTATCTCATTACCTTTAAGGACCACTGGTGTTCTCGGTGTTTTAATTTATGTGGCAGGGATGCGAAGGTTCATCTAACACTAGGGTCTCCCTCAACACCTTAACGTTTGCAGTTTGACAAGGCCAAAACAACTGAAAATAGCCTTACGCGTATTTCCTTTCACCTGTTTGGAATTCGGACCATTTGGACCCTCTCCATCTATCCGTACTCCAGAAACAATACTCTGGCCTGACTCTCTCGCCAAGTCGAAATGTTATTTAATTTGGCGTTCGCTGCATTCGGAATCGAAACAATGAATTTCTAATTAAGTGAAGGCTTACATGAATAATTGCAGAATTCGACCATGATATACTGTTTTATGGAGAATTGACGTGTAGTACACTTGATGTTCCTGATTGGAAATTCGGGTTTGGAAGGGAGTGTGAGATCCATGGTTATTGCTTTTGATACATACGAAATAACTTTTTATCTTATTTACTATGCGATGACAAAGAGTGTTCGTTATTAAACGTCCGCGATCCGTTCGAGCGTCCGTTCGATCCCTTGGGGGGGAGATGAAAATGATAACTCACTTCGAGAGGGACGGAGTCGCCTCTCGAAGTAGGTTATTATTTGCATTAAAACTTTCCAACGACTCTTATTTTGGACATTTAAGGTCGTCTATAGAAGAATATTGTCCCGTCATCACGACCATTCTAAGGGCGCGAAGCAAACTCGTGGCGGGACGCTGGGTCCGATGTACCATGAAGAGTGAGATCGAAGGCAGATATCCGGACTCCGCATGAGCCGCAAATATTAACTATCGGAAGTTTTCTTAAATCCTTGTGCAGTTCCGTGGGAATGTTTCTACCCCCACGTCCTCGTTTCATTTAGAATCCGTCAATGCCCTTTCTAAATCGCCACCAAGCATTGCTGGACCTAAGGTATTGTCATGTACATCTACTCTCTTTCTGCGCGTCCTCGCCTACCGACCCACGATTACTCTATGCTGATTTTTTTTCAGAGGACTCTTCCCTATTTCCTTTATTGATTTCCTTATGAATGTTGTTAGTTTCCCCGAATTGGGTCTTAGCACTTAATGCTACAACTTTCACCTTCCCGCAGAGCCCATCAATTCCACCCTTACATAGTAAACTTTCAATTTCCTCGAACTGTCCTTTCCTTGCCGATTCTTTCTCTTTAAGATTTCACCGTCACAGGTTGTTCAACAGAACCTCTTTATTCCTGGATACAATTTATTGTACTTATGCATAATTAAATGCTTTAATATAATTCTTTCATTTAATTCTCAAGGTCCTCTGTCAAGATGCTGTTGACGATTTCGACTGAAAGGCCGATCTCCTCACTGATAAGGGCGATAACCTGTCAGTCCAAAACCTTTTGCCCTTGGCCACTTGAGAATCGGTTCAAACGGTCGTCGGGCATCCGACGCGGTGCTCGTCTTCGACGAGCCTGCAGACTTCCTTAAACATTTTTTCCACTTAAAAACTCTTGTTCGGCTTATGGCATCCCTCATAAGCCTGTTTAATGAGCTCAAGGGTCTCCGACACGGATTCCCCGAGTTATAAGCAACACTTTATAGCGTAGCGTTGCTCGTCAGGGCCGGCGCGACGACACCACAAACAATCACACGTCACAATAATCCACCTCCTCTCTCAACGGAGAGTCTGGAGGCGACTGAACCAAGTGCGCCTGAGTGGTGGGGGACCCATCTGACGAGCCGACCGGTCGTACCCCCACCCACCGCTCCGTTGAGGTTACAGCGAACCAGTCACGATACTTATTAAACGGACCCTGTATTCTACAATTAATCTCTTTGAGATTATTGGTTCTGCCGCTGGACGTCTGCGCTTATAATAAATGACTTTCAATTTTATAAAGAAGTTTTAACATTTAATTTACGTTCGTCGGGGAATGATTTCTAACCTAGCTCCTGTAATAATTTTGATACGCTGCTCAGTTTTTAATAAAAACGTTTCACAAATATAGCTTGTATAGGCCGTAAGTGGTTGAATTCGGCAATGAAACCAACTCCGTGAGGATCGCATATATTTGTTGATTATTCTTTAAGGGAAATATTTCTCTTTATCCTGTTTGGATCAGGTAGAAGAGTATTTTGGATATGTGATGAAAAGGTAAAAAAGAGTATGTTCCTTCCAGGAAACCGCCATATTTATATTACCTCATCGTGTATCCTAAAATTGCTTCGTAGTATCTGTACGTTATACCCAAGATCCTCGGTCCCCTTTTTCTCCTTCTTCGACGAATTATAAACTATTACTCACCTGCTTGCACTTTATTTAAAATGCTTTATTCCACCCTCCGCACTTGTGCCATTCAATCGCGGAATTTCATTTCGGGGACGCCGCAGATACCAAGGAGGACCACGCGCCCCCTACTCCCATTCCTTCGCCCCCTCTCGTCCTTTCCCCCCTTAAAAAATTCAACCATGAAGTGGACACTACAGAATTGATAGCAGTATCCAATGGATAATAATGTAAATATTGTGGCCAATATCTTCCTTGATGAACTGAAATTCATCGTACGTTAAAAAAATATCATTTGAATCGTTCGAACTTCGTTTTTCTCATAATCTTATCTAAAGCTCTGTTAAAATCTACAAAACCTTAGAAGTATGTATATATTTAAGTAATGGTGTATTTTTTTAATCCTGTTGTGAACTGCTTAAGAACTAAGGTAATTGTTTTATAACTTCTTTACGTTTGTGCATCCTTTGAATTTTAGCCATTAGGGACACAGATGAAGTATTCAAATATAATTTTTTACGAAATGTATCAGGTTTTCTATTTTTTATTAATAATACTACATCCCTCGAATTTTCCTGAATAGGTCATCATGCGCGGATTTCAACTACCTAGAATTTTATTTACAAGGACAGCTCAAAGTCATAAACATCACAATAGCAGAAATTATAGCGACTAAAAAATTAAGATTTTAACTCTGCGTAGCTGGGTACGCTGCTCTCGGAAGTTATTCATGCCCTCAACACGACTACACTTGATGGCGGCCTAGAGTCTCTCCACTTCCTTCTGTATCAGCTCTAATAATTTATATTATTTCCCACTTTTCGTACCTATTGCAGTTTCCTCGACAAACCCATCCCCTTCCTCTAGTCTTTCTGTCCTTCACCTATTCCTATTTGTCCGAGCACTCATATGTAAGCATGGGAATCTTGAAGGTGGCACCCATGCTATAAAAATTAGTTTGGCATTGGATCTACTTATGAAATAAACGTGGGGATTGAATTTACCCCATTTGTAAGCATATCAATGCAGCTGGTAGTTTCCCAAATGAAAAATAGTCTGGTTATACTAGTTGACAGTAGGTGAATGTCTTTCCTATCTCAATCGTCTCAATATTTGTTGGTCTCATTCATTGCCATCCATGATTAAGACCTGTCATGATCATAAAAGTCGTTTGGCTAATGAAAGTAACAAGTATACTGTGGCATAATAAAAACAGACCAATAACTGAAAAAGTGAATATGATCCATTAGCACGAAAATACTGCCTAAGGTTCACCTTGTATTTTGAAAATCAAGGAGGGGTTAAACCAGCAAAATCAGTGGTTCTCAGCTGGAAAATTTACAATGAAATAAATAAAATGTATTTTGCTTAGTTTAGAATGGCACATGTCAAAGAGCTCCTCCCCTATATTAGTCTGCTATTGTGAGATTTGCAGTCTTCCTTCATAGTTTTTCTGTACGTGGGGGATGTTTCTAACAAAGGGGCCATTGAAATAAGTTTTTTGCATGAACCAGATCTCTCGATCAATACCTGATGTTTATGCCTCCGATAAGGAATGTTTTCATTGCATTTTTCAGAAATAATTTGAAACTGTGGATACTGTCCACATGATATGGATGCCCAATGATGATGCATGTGTGATCGAAAGACTTGGTTGATGAAAAATGGATATTCTCATCAGGTTATGATAAATAAATGGATACAAGGTATTTGCCAGTTTATATGGTGCCTTATTGTGACTCTAAAATTTGCTTTAAAATCAGCCTGCACCTTCAAATATGCCTTATGGAATTATATTAAGGGAGTAACTCCCATCTATTAAGGTTAATCAGATATATTCATATATAGGGGATAGGAGGCAGGGGAAGGTAGATGGGGGAATTTAGGGGGGACTGTCCCCTGCTCTCCCCTCTAAGGGGAGGGAGAAGGGGGCAGCCTGGGGGGACTGCTCCTGCTCTCCCCTGTAGGTGGGAGGGGGGCAGGAGATGGTTGGCAGTCTGGGGGGATTGTCCCCTGCTCTTTCCTCTCCTGGGGAAGGGGGGAGGGAGATGGGGGGCAGTCTGGGGTGACTGGGGCAAAAAATGCATTTATTATTTTAATGGACGGTTGAATGCAGAGGAAAATATATACTCACGAGTCTTTGAAGAGGAATTTTATCAATATTATTTATTCCAAATTATCGATGTTGTTTAAAATTTGTATCATTGCCTGAATATTATTGTTTTGCTATTAAACTTACGTTTATAAAACTTGATCTCCTTTCCCCCTTCCCAACAGTCTCCCCAGACTGCCCCCATCTCCCTCCCCCGTTCCCTGGGGGAAATATTTATGAGTAAGCACTTTATTAAGTTAAAATTTAATTGCCAAGTTTCGCAGCAAGTGTTGTATAAAATTAAGGTCAGCTGGCAAAGCCGCTGAGTCCTCAGTATCACGGATATCATGGTAAACCGCTCCATCGTCGGCAAATAAACGTGTATTTCCAGTGACTACAGAGTCAATGTTAACGTAAAGAAGGAATAAAAGAGGTCCTTCTTCCCTGGGATACACCTGAAGTAACTTCTACTGCATTTGAGCAACTCCATCTATCATTACTCTTTCAATCCGACCATCTCAAAAGTCTTTAATCCAACCCCAGATATATTTATCTATACCAAATGCTTCTAGCTGTGCGAGGAATTTTCTGAGGTACTTTAACCAAGGGTTTCTTGAAATCTATAAAAATCGCGTCCACTCAACATTGTTCTCTCCAGAAATGATAATATCATGCACAAAAAGCGCGACTTGTGTCTCGCAGTATCTTCCATCTTGGAAACCGTGCTGATTTTTCATTACTGACTTATTATCGAGATGTCTCACGATCAAACCAGCCACTACAGGTATGCATATGTACACCCGTAAGCATTCCATAGCCATGAACGAAATGGACGTGCGGGAAATAGGCCTTTAATTACTTTGGTCCTCCTTGTCTCCGTATTTAAATATTGGTGTTACGTAAGCCGTTTTCCAAATTCTAGGAACCTTATAATCTACCAGCGACTTCTGGAAAATTATTTCCAGCTACGGCACAATTTCTGAAGCAAGATCTATCAAAATACGAGCGGGTTTTTCATCGAACCCGGAGGATTTATAAGGCGTAACATTTTTCAGCAAACATTCTATTCCATTTTATGAGATTTCAATTTTGGGCATCGGTAAACCAACACGATTTGGTAAGCTATTAGAGGTATTCTGTGAAATATTAGTTAAGGCTTTGAAAGAAGGAATTTAATTAGTTAGCATTTACCAAACTGATTGTTACTCTTGAGCCTTTATCATCTTTGAGTGAATGGACAGTTGACTTATTTCCCTCAACTTCTCTGACGTTTGACCAAAATGCTTTTGGATTCTCTTAGAAAATTTCCGCTAACCTTTTCTTTTGAATTCCCTTCGCGCTTTCCGAACTTCATTCTTAGCATTCGCCCAAGTATCTTGTAAACTTAAAAATCTTCTCCTTTTTGTCGCTAGATATATCATTCCTAATATTTTTCATCTTTGCGTGACATAGCCTTTGACGTCGCAATGCCTTTCTAACATCACCGTTGTACCGTCTAGGTTCCGTGTTATCTTTTATAAATTCACTCTGAATGAACTTGTTGACTGCTGAGCGCGTGATCTAAAGGGAGTAATTCCGCGTATCCTCGGTATTTCGGTGGTTACTCTCTTTCATAAATCTTGAAACTTGACGGGGATACCTTAGGGCCAGTAATGCTTGTTCGCGCTATGGAAAGGGCACTGATGGAATCGAACTGGAATGAGGACGTGGGGGTAGAAAACAGTCCCACGGATCGACACAAGGAATGCGGAAAAGCCGATATGAACAGATTTTTGGGGCTAATTCAAAGTCCGGAATCAGGCCGGAAAGTGACCTAATCCCAAGACCGGCCTAGTATTACTTCACGTAAGATTAGGTTTAATTCCCATCACAAAGGGTGGAAGGCAGTGAGCAATACGGAACAATATGTCTGAAATAGCAAACATCATAATGTATTAAGTTTCATAATATAAGGATTTCAAATGATTGTTTTGATTCAGAAAGGGAAGAGTATAAAGCGAGATGCAATGGCATTGATGAGATAACTAATGGGAAAAACGTTTTGAAAGCATTATGTATTTCTTTGTTTCCTATAATTCGAGAAGACCTTCTATAGAAGAGGGCTGCTAGAAATAATGACAGTATTCATTACATGGAACAGATTGGAGATAGTTCAGGCGACTCAAACCGCTATTTACGCGACCAGCAAATGTCTCCGAAACTGTCCAATGAAAATAGGTAGGTCGAATTTTAAAAGGCATGGAAAGAAATGGACATGAAAGTCTTCATTAAATCATAAAGGTTCGCGGATAGTAAACCGGGGCGATCAATGTGGAATGAAAACAGCAAAAGACAAATCATGATTATGAAGTTTCTGACAAAACAAGAAAATTTTTAAGTTAAGTGTTCATTTATAGTTGAGTTAAAATATTGGAGAAAGCGACTGAAACAGCAAAATCGCTACCTGTGCTAAATCCGAAACATTATATTTCAATTCAACAAGAAAAATTTAATCATACTTAATGGCAATGTTGAGCTATGGTGTCATAAAAGTTACCGTGCGGTAATTTTTATACGGGAAAAAGATACGGTAAAATACCTAGGTGTCACATTCACAAAAGACTTAACTTGGGGAACTCACATACGTAAAGTCTGCGGTCAAGCATATAAAAATTTGGGATTTATTAGACGCATTGTCGGCAAAAGTGACTCGAAGGTCAAGGAACGTTGTTACCACGCTCTTGTAAGGCCTCATTCAGAATACGCATGTAGCGTATGGGATCAGAGTGAAAAAGGCCTCATTCGAAAAATTGAGAAGGTTCAACGCCGGGCAGTCCCAAGTGCCATGCCAGTGAAAGTGGGAGGATTGGAAATCCTCCCACTTTCACTGGCATAGACTACAAAGATAGACTACACTTCTACAAATCATATACATATCAATAAAATACCACCAGTCAAAGGAGGCTGAAGTGAAGCAATATACTGATTAAAATACTGGTGATATTTATAAAATACAGTGAATATTTATCATGAAAGCACACCAACGATGCAAGGTTTGAATGAAAACTTTTGGAAAATGAGATTTATTTGAAATATTGCCGCGATGCCTCGATTCAATGAAGTAAATCGCTTGAGCATTGACACATTTAGCCAGCAGCTTTTCCATGACTCAAAAGCTCCGTGGTCAGCAGATTCCGGAAGGTCCTTCAGGGTACAGGCATGCAAGCCTCTTTTGATGGTACTCAGGGTCCCAACATTAAGTCCTTTGAGGGAGGATTTCCGTTTTGGGAATATGAAATGAACTCCCCAGTAAATTGCTGCATTTCCATAATACTCTGCCATTGTGCATCACAGGTATTTCCCGCAATGGCCACCTAAAGTGTCCCGAGCCCTAATCCCTTTTTTGCCTGATGTAAGGGGTTCTTGGTTGAGAACATTTTCTTAACCCCCCAACACTTTTCTCAGTACATGGTACGTCGCAGTCGGCAGGCCTCATTTGCAGATTGACATAAGCTGTACGTCCTGCTCCACTCTCTTGGTTTCTAATGTTTTTCTGCAGCGCCATTGAATTTATTTAATACTACCCTTGCCCTTGGCCTCAAAATGAGATGAGTGAATTATTTGCTTTGCGGCCTTGTCCTCAGGTTCTGTTTATCTTTATTACTTGAAATATTCTCACTATCAATTTTCTCCGGAACCATTCATGCATCATTCTTTCTTTTCCTTTTGTCATAACAGTTGGGAGGGCAAAAGGCCTCACCACCATCTAGTCTCAGTTGTTTCATATCTTTCTTGAGAGAGAGAAGCAAAAAAACCTCAAGTATGACACTCAATGGATTCCAAAAGGGATAAGCGTTTTTTGAGTGAAGATAATCTAGAGATTTTATAAGAAGATTTGGACGTAAAAAGTGAAGTGAGCAGTGTATCTGATAATTCAAGTTCAAGCGAGGAAGTTTGGTTGAGAGGCACTTGGTTGACGAGATATGGCCCACCAGGAAGAAGCCCAGGCCACAAAGAAATTGTCAGGTGCACTCCTCGTGAGGTAAAAGGCAAGATACAGCATATTGACTCGACCCGACGGAAATGCAGGTCTAAGTTTAGAGAGTCGTTTAAGATAATATCATACAAAACTGAAATTTTAGAATGGAGGCTTGAAACTTAAAGGCAAGTGAAGAAGTGAAAATATGAAATATTATGCAAGTAAAATTTTTACTTAATAGAATAAGCAATTTAACATAGGGTTAATTTTTTTAATTTTAGAGTATATATTTAAAAAGATACAAATTATTTTCTGCCATGCTGCAGATGGAGAGATGCCAAAAAATTGAATACTGCAGGTAAGGCACAAGTATTTAAATTCCTATAGCAGCTTAAAGGGTTAAAATGGAATTGAGGGGGCCAAAACTCCTTAACCTCGTAAATCCTTTAGAATGATGTAGGAATTCGAGTGCCACTGAATGCATATTTGTTTCTTTCATTAACTTGCACATTACTCTGTCCCTTCCTGTGAAATACCAATCTCCAATCAGCTTGCAAATCCTTGTTTTGATCACACCATCTTGATCACCCTTTCTTTTATAACCTACACCATTAACACCACTGTGCACCACTTCTTGTGGGGATCGAGGTCCTGTGCTGGCTATCGTACCAGCTTCCCACCCTTCAGGGCCTGGGTTCAAATCCCAGGGGCATCCAATATTCTTCAGAGGTAACTCAATCGCTACTTGAGGTGCTTTGTGGTTGAGGCACTTTGAGTGAGCATGCCATCAGTCTGATGAGATGTTAAGCACTGGACCCCTGACGCCTTTTGATAAGAGTAAGCTAATGTCGATGCCAAGTTTCCACCCTTCATCCTTACCTGTGCCTATCTCATGGCACAAATAACCTTAGCTGTCGATTGCCTCTCCTGAACACCACTACTATTATCAGTTCTTATTATAGATATTATGCCCTGATATTTGACAAATATCCTTTAATATAACACTAAGATAAATGGAACGCCAGAAGTGCAAAGGCACTTCAAAACAATAAGTTTAACTTACCTAACACCAAATGGTGCTTCAGGAGAAGGTTTATGGGGGATGATCAGGATACTGTCTCACGCTTAACTATGTGGAGTTGATCCATATTCAAAGGAATGACAGCAAAAACTCTGCAATTCCACAATTCCCTTTTCCTCAAGTTTCTTATAGATAGCATCCTTTTCTCAAAAGCAATCTCACTGGCTCTCTGGCTGACCATATTATCCGAGGTTATTCATACCACTCCATATAGCAAGCTTGTCAGTTCCTTGAACTTACCTTGACTGCATTTCTCACAAACTTGATGAAGGACACTGTCTCAGGCTGCAGAATTCCTCCATATTCCAAGTGAATGTAGAAAAAACTCTGCAACTTCCAAAACTTCCACCATTCCTTGGAGAGGGACGACCAGTTTCATTTCAGGAAGGGGAGGGGCACACGTGATGCAATACCAGTGGTGAACTTGCATGCAGAAAGGGTCATTTATTAAAAGTAGGATTCAGAGCTTTTAGTGTAGGAGATAAGGGTATAAAATTATTTTGTTATCAAAAGGAAAACATGCCCCCCCTCACCTTATAGTTTTATGGATTACTTATTACTCTCTGCCATACAATTCAGTTTCTCAAGATTCTGTCAATTGGAGAAATATAACACTCGGGTATTTAGCAATAATATTTGGAATGATTCACCATGAATTTCAACTTAGGAATCTCCAACCAGTGGCTGCAAGCCCAGCCCACTCAGCTACCATGGCACCCAGAGATGCAGTGGAATGAAGCCATCATTTCTCAATGGATCTCACTTATTTCAATTACAGTAATTCCCATGCCATTCATGCATAGATAGAATGATTGATAGAGGTCTTTATCTGGGAAAAATTGAGACCAAATGGTCCCTTCTTCCATTTACTCATCACCGTTTACACATTGTAATGGCCAGAGAATTTATAATTACATGCACATTCAATACCTATACATGTGCTCAAACTTTGATAAACATAGAGAAAGAGAGAGACAAACTACACTCAGATTTGCAAATCTTAATAACTATAATTGTTATGCACCTACATATACACACATACACAAAGTAAATTACAGTGGAGAAAGAAAACGCGAGGCATGGCTTACCTGGTTAAAACCCACGCAGGAAAAACACTCACATAGAAAAAGTGAGTCCAAAAGATGGGTGCAAAAAACCTATGAATTAGAGGAATGACCACAATAGAAGCCTTTCCCTGGGCTGGTTATGGTTTCTCAGAGAGGAGATGCAGAATCCCAGAGAGGCTTGCCCAGGAATCAACTGCAGGCCTTCTGGTCAGCAATCCAATGCTCTACCCCTATGCAGGATATGGTGCTTAAATCTGGGCAAATTAAACTTTTATTTAAAAGCAAATTCATTTTACAAAATACAAATGCAAATGAAAAACATACAAGTAGTTTCTGTCAAGAGTAACATTACTCAATGTAACTTCCTTTAGCCGCAATGACTGCCTCCAAACTTGTCCTGAATCGATTGTGCACACACTTTAAAACAATTCTGTCCATATTCGCAAATGCTGCTATGATAGCGGTGCATAGGGATACACCTCATCTTATTGATAACTCCTTCGACTACGCTGCAAACATACATAACATAATAGTCAAAGGGGTTCAAGTCCGGGCTACTCTGGGGCCGGAACTCTTTCGACCAGAACATGTCAATGTTAACTGAGAGCCAGTTTGGACTGAATGACTGGCATGAGCTCGCGCAACGTCCTGTTGAAAGACATATTGTCTTCCCGAGGCCACAGTTACCATCCATGGTTTTACGACACTCTTCAAAATTTGCAGATAGACTTCTTTTGCGATAGTTTATCCCTTTTCAAATAAATGTGGCAGCATGATATCATCCTCATTGACACAATATCTGGGACGTGAACACTAGCTGGAAATTTTGTTGGAGCAACAATCGGGGTATCCTCGGGGTCCTGGGGAAGCCAGCAATCATTTCTAAAGTTGATCTTTGTGTCAATGGGGAAAATGTTTTCATCAAAAAAGAAGCAGCTTTCTTTTCTAGAGAATACAACGGCAGGGTGCAGTGAGCGATCCACTTTGTTCTGCCAGCATCAGACAGCATGAGCCGCACCATTTTGTGCATGACTTGTATCGCAGGTCCTCCTCTGCCATCCAATGCATTGTTTGCTGACTAACATTTAATTCTGATGCCAATTTCCGCAGTGCCCACCCTGGGATCTCTGAAAACTGCACCTGAGCCTTCTTGACGACTGCCGCAGTTCGTGACATATGTTTCCTTGAATGAAGTTTCCTTGCCGGATTAGCAAAACCTTCCCAAGGCTTCTCTGTAGCATTATGCTTTGCCACAAAATCATAAACAGTTGATATGGGATACCCGAAGAATCGGGCAATTTCACTGGGCCAATGCCCAGCACAAACACTTTCCATAATAGCGGCTCTTCGATTGTACTCTGTACAAGGTTACATTACATCTCAGCCATTTTGAGGTTATGACTGTTCACTAGATGCCTATAGATTTCAAGAATGCCAATCGCAACCTCAAGTGGAACTATGATATGCTGAGAAATGCAAATTGAATTTGTCGGGAGGTAACCACTGCACCCTGTATGTCCCCTACCTCTCAATAGATATATACATATATGAATGAACCCCCATGAACTAGAACCTTGATGTGGTGGAAGGGCTTGAGCTCTCCGATGACCCCTAGAGCTGTTATGGCGGGAGTAATGATTATTGTTCTCTGCAGGAACACCCATTCCAGATAGGTTGAGGCTTAGTAGCCAGGCAAAGGGTAATCCACGCAGCATCTGTTGCTCAGTAGAGGGGGCTGCAAAGGCATATGACCCCAGTGGGGCATCCATTGAGTGATGGTGTCACATTGAAAACATTGAACATTGTTGAGGAAGGCATTGGTAAACCACCTCAATCATAATTCCTAAGAATATAATGGACGGAATAGAGAATATGAATCCTGGACACTACTGGACTCAGCCCAATTGGCTGTGTGTCATGCCTGGCAGTGGTAGATGCAACACTTCATTGGTCATTATCTCACCAAACCCTTACAAAAGAAAACCAAGCATCAGGACAGAAGACACAGAAGAAGAAGGCCAATTCAGTTAGAACAGGAATTTGTAATGTCAGGACAATATTGAGGCCAGGAAAATTAGAGAATATTAAGCGAGTGATGGAAAGAGGATACATAGATATTTTAGGTTTGTGCGAAGTGAGACGGAAGGAGAGCTGGGATAACTGGAGTGATACTTACTGAGAAATATACAGCCAAGGGGAAGAGAGCCAACGAGGGGTTACCATATTAATGAATAAAGAGGTAGGAAGAAAGCGGAACTGACGAACTTGGTCATTGTTCAGGTATACATACCACCGAGCAATCATAAGGAGGAAGAAGACAATAGGATCTATGATCAGTTAGAGGACATAATCGCAAATGTTCCAGCATGAAAATATTTGAGCGTGATAGGGGATTGGAATTCGACAATAGGCTATACATGGAAAATGCCAGGCCACTTAGAAAGGTATCAGTTTGATTATGCTATGATTAGACACAGATACAGAAAAAGTGCAATCAATTTGCACAGCTTCACGGGAGCGGATGCGGCCTATGACCAAAATTAAGTTGCTATGAAATGCTTCAATTTCAAAAGATAAAGCAGGGGCGGCGAGTTAGGAAGTGGAATGTAGAAGCATTAAATGGATTGACAACAAAGGACTACCAGCAGGCTGCAGAGAAATTAATGGAGAATGATGAAGAGCTGAGTATTATCGAAGAAACATGGAAATTTATCAAGAAAGGGTTGTCGAGAGCAACAAAGGAAAATATAGGATCCATTAACATGAAAAGGACTATGAAACCATGTAAATACAGAGTTAGGCAAAATGAAGTGCAAAGAGTTAAACAATAAATTGAGGTGGGCAACAAATAAAGCAAAAGAAGCATGGTAGAAGATGCAGTGCGAGGATGTGAAAAGTTTGCAGAGGAAGGGAGAAATTGGTGCGCTATATAATAAGATCAAAACACCAATGGGAAGTAAGAAGATCCGGGTTAACAGTTGTGGATAGGTCTGGTAAGGTAATAGTTGACACAGAAAAGATCCAAGAGATATGGAAAGGATAAGGGGAAACACTGTATTAAAAAAGAAATTAGGCCAACAAAGTTAGACATTGAAAATGACCATGATGTAAATGAAGATAGCTTAGGTCCAGCCATACTCAATGATAAGTTAGAAAAGGGCATAAGGGAGATGAAACCAAATAAGGCCAAGGAGGTAGACAACATTCCTGCAGAACGACTAAAACGCTTAGAAAAATATGGGAGGAAATGCTTATATGTACTGTTTTCTAGTATCTATTAGGAAGGAATCTGGCCAGAGGATATTTTGAGATGAGCATTAGTTCCTATTCATAAAAAGGTAAGGGATACATCATGCGATGACTGCAGAACAATAAGTTTGATATCCCACGTAGCTAAAGTTGTTATTAGGTTCATCAACAAAAGGATAGAGAGTAGGGCAAATGATCACTTAGGGGATGATAAGTTTGTGTTTAGGAAGGGGAGAGGTATGAGTTATGCCATTACAGTAATGAGATCAGTCAGCCAAGGGGTTGCAAGCATTCCCGAGTGAATTGGAAATTCAGTGCAACAGGTATAGGATGAAAATCAATATTAATAAACCAAAGATTATTCAGTTTTCTAGAAAGAAGATGGCTAAGCTAAACATTAAAATACAAGGGCAAAAACTAGACCTGGTAGAACAGTTTACGCATCTCGGATGTGTTTTGGACCAACACGGTCAAAGTAGTAGAGCCTGAGGAGAAGAATTGCACTAGGCAAAGAGGCTTTCAAAAGGAGAAGGGAGTTAATGACAGGGACGTTGAGTAAGGACATTAAGAAAAGACTCGTAAGAACTTTAATATGGAGCTTAGCTATGTACGGCACAGAAACGTGGTCATTGAAGCAGGAGGATAGACTTAGACTGGAGGCTTTTGAAATGCGGGTGAGAAGAAGAATGGATATGGTGAAATGGACAGAGAAGAAAACATAAGAGGAAGTACTTGGTATGGTGGGCGAAGAGAGGGGTTTGTTGGGAGCAATCCTATGGAGGCAGGAAAAGTGGATCAAGGGGGTATTGACCGGCAGTGAGATGTTGAAGACTGTAATAGAGGGGAGAATGTTAGGCAAATGAGGAAAGGGAAGGAACAGGATAGGGATGTTGGACGGGATGAGAAAGACTCAGGGAGTAAGGGAGGAAGAAAGTACTCAGAGATGAAGAGGGACCTGGTGTAGAGTGTGTTGCTGGATTTTGTGTTTTGTTAGGAGAGGCATTTGAATTATTTGGTAGTTTGCCCATCCAAAAACCTACCTTAACTGGTATATTACCTAATAATAACATATTTATAAATGTATATATACATAAACATACATATATACATACATATATATACATACATATACATATATATATACACAATCAAACACGAAATCCTGCCAAACAGCGAATAAATACTCATATATACAGAAACAGAAATAAGGAAAAGGGATAGGAACACACATAAAGGACGAACACAATAGAGGTGGGGAAGGCAGAATCGAACGGACCACAAGAGTAAAAATATTTCCTTGACCGGGACTCGAACACCGGATCTTTCCACTTGCTGGGTGAATGCTCTTAACCACTTGAGCTATCAAGGAAACGTAATTTTCCCTGAGATCCGTGGGTCTAATATGTCGCAAAGCGCCCCGATTCTTTAGCCAAGAGATGGCGTCAGGGGACTGTTTCACCCACCAAAGGAGAGGAAATATTTTTACTCTTGTGATCCGTTAGATTCCGCCTTTCCCACCTCTATTGTGTTCGTCCTTTATGTGTGTTCCTATCCCTTTTCCTTATATCTGTTTCTTTATATTTTAGTACATACATATACATATATATATATATATATATATATAAATATATATATATATATATATATATATATATATATATATATATACACATATATTTACATACATATACAATTATATATATATATATATAATGGACTACCAATGCAGACAATAAATCTTAAATACTTAGACTTACCAATGCAGACAATAAATCTAGAGAGATTTGGAAAACTATTAACGAATCCAAGGGTCCACATCATGTACAAGATCTTCAACTGCAGGACTCTGCTGGTAATGCTATATCAGATGACTCTAAAATGGCCTCCATCCTGAATGATTTCCATCTATCCCATCAAAATCCCACAGTTTCAGTCAATCCAGCAAATTATTCTCAAATTCCTAACTCATGCCATTCATATCCCTGTTGAACCAGCTGGGGAAAATATTAGAAATAGTTTTTTATCAACGTCTTGTATCATATCTTGAGACATATAAGCTATTATCCACATCTCAACATGGATTTAGGAAAACAAGGTCTACTATAACAGCCACATATCACATGGTGAATCAAATACTTCTAGGATTGGATAATAGAACTGAAACTTTAGGACTATTTTTTGATTTCAGTAAAGCTTTTGACTTCGTCAATCATCAGTTACTCCTATATAAACTGAAATGCTATGGTATAAGAGGCACGCCCTACAAATGGATTGAATCTTATCTAAGTGAACGGCATCAGTATGTTGAGCTCTCAAGAAATGGCTCCAAATTTGTTTCCCCTGGTAGAGAAGTAACACTGGGTGTTCCCCAGGGTTCTGTACTTGGTCCTATTTTATTTTTAATCTATATCAATGATCTCCCAGACAAGCTTAAGTTCATTAAGGGGAGAGACCCAATACTGTATGCTGATGATACAAATATCATTGTATCAGCCTCTTCAGTAGACAGCTTGACAGAAAGAGCAGCCGAAGTAGCTCAGATTTTCAATGCATGGTGTCTTCATAACTTCCTAAAACCCAGTATAAATAAGTCCAGCCTGATTTATTTTACTAATAAAAAGAAAGTTTCATCTGCAATCTCAGTGGATGTAGAAGGTGTGAGCATTCCCCAAAATTCCAGTACCCAATTCCTGGGAGAAATCCTGCAGAAAAACATGTCTTGGTAGGAACATATTTTTAAATTACGCAGCAAGTTAAGCTCCCTATGCTTCCTTATTAGAAATATTAGGTATTCTGTAAATTTAGAGGTCCTTCTATCGATTTACTACGGTGAATTTTATTCTCGTGTCACTTTCAGTATCCTCTTCTGGGGTTCCTCTCCCCATGTGGGCATAATCTTCAAAATCCAATAGAGGTTTATACATATTATGAGCAACGCCCCTTGCGATGCACCATGTAAACCTCTCTTCGAAAAACTTGGTCGATTACCAGTACCTTGCATATATATATTTAATGTCAACTTACATGCAAAGGGTAATATTTCCCAGTACAAGTCCAACCACAATTACCATGGTCACTATACAAGGACCTGCAATGACCTGAACCAACCATTTGTCAGGACACACAATACTGCCCATGGGCCCAAAGCAATGGGCTTAAGGTTATTCAATAAACTTCCCCATGAAATCAAATATGAAACAAAAGTACCTGTTTTCAAGAAAAAGCTGTTTAACCTTTTAAAAAATAATGTTCTATTCTGCAAATGAATACCTTGAATTGTCGCTATGCGTCAATTCCGGCTTAAACAATTGATATGTAATTATACTAGTGTATTGGTATGTATAAATATATACGTATATGTGTGTATGTATGTGTATATATATATATATATATATATATATTATATTTATATATATATATATATAAATGTGTACATATATATATATATATATATATATATATATATATATATAACTGTGTATATATATATATATCCCCGGACTACAACCATGACGTGGTGGAAGGGCTTGTGCGTTCTGATGACCCCTAGAGCTGTGCTGGCGGGAGTAATAATTATTGCTCCTTGTAGGGTCACCCATGCCAGATAGGTCGAAAGTTAGGAGCCAGACGAAAGGTAGTCCACGCAGCGTCTGTTCCTCAGTGAAGCGGCTGCAATGGCGTCTGACCCCAGTGGGGCGGCCAGTAAGTGATGGTGTCACGTTAAAAACACTATTGAGGAAGGCAATGGGAAACGACATCAATTATCATTCCCAAGATTAACAAGTTGGACTATACTGAGATTTTGAGTCCTGGCAACTATGGGGCTCGGCCCAATCGGCCGTGTGTCGTACCCGGCAGCGGGGGAGGCAAGGCTTCCGCGGTCGTCATCCCACGAAACCCTTGCAAGGGAAAACCAGCACAAGCAGGACAGAAGACGCAGGAGAAGAAGACCAAATTAGTTAGAATATGAACGTGGAATGTTAGGACAATGATGAGGACAGGGAAATTGGAGAATGTTAAGCGAGAGATTGAAAGGGGAAATATCGATATTTTAGGTCTATGCGAGGTGAGATGGAAGGATAGTGGGGATTACTGGAGTGATAAGTATAGAATAATATACAGCGGTGGGGACGAGAGCCAACGAGGGGTTGCCATAGTATTAATTGAAGAGGTAGGAAGAAGCATAGTCAACATAGAGCAGGTAACGGATAGAATACTACTAGTGGAGATAAAAGCAGAACCGACGAACTTAGTTATTATTCAGGTATACATGCCACCGAGCAACCATAAGGAAGAAGAGGTCGATAGGATATACGATCAGTTAGAGGACATGATCGCGTGGGTTCCTGAAGGGAATCATTTGATGGTGATGGGGGATTGGAATACAACAGTAGGCGAAGGAAGAGATGGTGATGAGGTGGGGGACTACGGTTTAGGCACGAGGAATGACCGCGGGGAGAAAGCAGATGAGTTCTGCAGGAGACAGGGGTTAGTCATCACCAAAATTTGGTTCAGACACCACAAAAGACGCAGGTATACATGGAAAATGCCAGGTGACTCAGGAAGATATCAACTAGATTATATCCTGGTTAGACACAGGTTTAGGAACAGTGTGATAAATTCGCACAGCTTCCCGGGAGCGGATGCCGACTCAGACCACAATTTAGTTGTTATGAAATGTAGCATACGTTTCAATGAAAAGGCAGGGGCGGCGAGTCAGAAAATGGAATGTAGAAGCATTAAATGGTTTGAAAAGGAAGGAATACAAACAGGCGGTAGAGGAAATCATGAAGGATAGTAAAGAGCTATGTACTATCGAAGAAAAATGGGAATGCATCAAGAAAGGGTTGTCTAAAGCCGCAAAAGACACTATTGGAACCGTTAACGCTAAAAGGACTAGGAAACCATGGATCACTTATGAGATGATTACAAAGATGGATGAGCGGCGAAAATGGACGAATATAAATACAGAATTAGGCAAAATGAAGTACAAAGAATTGAACAATAAATTGAGGCGGGCAACAAATAAAGCAAAAGAAGCATGGTGGAAGACACAGTGCGAGGATATGGAAAGTCTGCAGAGGAAGGGTGAAATCGGTGCGCTGTACAGCAAAGTTAAATCGTTATCGGGAAGTAAGAAAGGAAGAGCTTTGCTAACAGTTAGAGATAAGGCGGGTAAGGTAATAGTTGATGCAGGAAAGATCCAAGAGAGATGGAAGGAGTATATAGAAGAACTGTAGAGTAAAGAACTCAGACCAACAAAGTTAAAAATTGAAAAAGAAAATGACGTAGAGGAGTACAGCTTAGGTCCAGGCATACTAGACAATGAGATAGAAAGGGCATTAAGGGAGATGAAACTAAATAAGGCCGTGGGGGTAGATAACATTCCAGTGGAACTTTTAAAATGCTTAGGAAAATGTGGGAGGAAGAGGCTATATGGGCTGATCTGTAGTATTTATGAGGAGGGAATCTGGCCGGAAGACTTTGTGAGATCAGTTTTAGTTCCTATTCCAAAAAAGGTAAAGGCCACGTCGGTGAGGACTATAGGACAATTAGTTTGATATCTCACGCAGCTAAAGTTGTTCTCAGGATCATAAACAAAAGGATAGAGAGTAGGGCAAATGATTACTTAGGGGATGATCAGTTTGGGTTTAGGAAGGGGAGAGGTACGCGTGATGCCATTGCAGTAAGGAGATTATTAATCGAGAGGAATATAGGACACAACCAGGAGGTATTTGCCTGTTTCGTAGATTTCGAAAAAGCGTTTGATAGAGTGAATTGGGAAAAACTAATGAGTATATTGCAGAAAATAGGAATAGATTGGAGGGAAAGGAGGCTAATCCGCAACCTATACATGTCTCAGACTGCTCAGGTGCGGGTGGGAAACGGGGAGTCAGGATGGGCAGTGTTAGGAAGGGGTGTAAGGCAGGGTTGCCCATTATCACCGTTGCTGTTCAACCTGTATGCAGAGGAAATGATTAAAGAGGCATGGGAAGAACTCGAGGTAGGAATGAACGTGGGCGGGGAATTCGTAAAATCAGTTAGGTTTGCTGATGACCAAGCTTTAGTTTGCTAGTCAGCCAAGGGTTTGCAAGCATTGCTGAGTGAATTGGAAATTCAGTCCGACAGGTATGGGATGAAAATCAATATTAATAAAACAAAGATTATTCAGTTTTCTAGAAAGAAGATGGCTAAGCTAAACATTAAAATACAAGGGCAAAAACTAGACCTGGTAGAACAGTTTACGCATCTCGGATGTGTTTTGGACCAACACGGTCAAAGTAGTAGAGCCTGAAGAGAAGAATTGCACTAGGCAAAGAGGCTTTCAAAAGAAGGAGGGAGTTTATGACAGGGACGTTGAGTAAGGATATTAAGAAAAGACTCGTAAAAACTTTAATATGGAGCTTAGCTATATACGGCGCGGAAACGTGGTCATTGAAGCAGGAGGATACACGTAGACTGGAGGCTTTTGAAATGTGGGTGTGGAGAAGAATGGAGAAAGTGAAATGGACAGAGAAGAAAACAAATGAGGAAGTACTTGGTATGGTGGGCGAAGAGAGGGGTTTGTTGGGAGCAATCCTATGGAGGCAGGAAAAGTGGATGAAGGGGGTGTTGACTGGCAGTGGGATGTTGAAGACTGTGATAGAGGGTAGAATGTTGGGCAAAAGAGGAAAGGGAAGGAACAGGATAGGGATGCTGGACGGGATGAAGGGAGGAAGAAAGTACTCAGAGATGAAGAGAGACCTGATATAGAGTAGGATGATGGATTTTGTGTTTTGTTAGGAGTAATAAAATATTTGTTTGGTAGTTGTGTCCATCGAAAAACCTACCTTAACCGGTAGATTACCAAAAAAAAAAAAATATATATATATATATATATGTATATATATAATTATATATATATATATATATATATATATATATATATATATATATATATATATATATATATATATTGTATCTCTTCTATTGTGAAATTGTGAAAATTATATTTGACGTGTCCTATATTTGTGTATGCATGAATATGCAACAAATCTCCGGACAAATAATTGTATGATTATAATTATTATTATTATTAACCTGATGTACTGAGTTAGTGTATAATCCTCAGCACAGTGTAAACACACGAGAGACAATACTACAAGAAGTATATTACTCATATAATAAAATACATCTGAACGCAACCATTTCAGAGTGTAAAAATCATTTGCCTTGACGGGGATTCAAACCCAGATCCCTCAATGTCCATGCGAGTGTTATAGCCAGTTATGCTATCGAGGGTCTCTTAAGCTCTGAAATTTCGGAAATGATTTTTACTCTCTGAAATAGTTGTATTGAAATGCACATTAGCCAATGACTACTTTAAAAGTTACTGTTGCGGCATCTTCCGCAGTTTCTTGGAATTTGCCAAAAGACATCTGAATGCCATCACATTAATATATGCTGAAGGTTAGGAAAACATGACCCTACCAACATGGAAATTAAAGAAATAGCAGGAAGGATAAATTATTTATTTTCTTTCTCGTTAGTAAATTTTACCTCAACATTGGATATGTATTTACTGATTCTGTTAAGAAAATGAATGTCTTATTGATTGACTTGGAGATTTAATGAGGATTTCCACAAGGATAGGAATATGCATTGATACAACCATTCACCTTAGCCTACCTAAATTATTCCTTTGAAATGCCTTCTCAAATAACTTTCAGGGCTACAAGAAAAAATCCGAAGTAATGTTGTGTGTTTATTTAATATTCAAAATGTTCATTTAAGTACAGAATCACTTACAATGGACTAAATAATAGTAAATAAATGTTAGATATTATAAAAATATATCTAAAGTGATAGCATTAGATATATAATGACTTACAATGTTTAGCGATGGCGGCAGTGAGTGACAATGAAATTGCTACAATGGTGCTTTGATGGCTGAGCACCGTATGACCCTGCAACCTTGAGCATTTTAGATGAAACACTTTCTATACATGTAAACTATTCAACCTATTCTAGTTTATGAATGCTTTTTTAAATATTTAACTTGGCTTCCCTCTTTCTCAATAACCGAGTTATTTTACATTTATTTTCATCCCATACCTATCACACCTGACTGTCCAATGCACTCAGCAGAGATTGCAATCCCTTGGCTGACCGGCAAACAAAAGCTTGGTCATCAGCAAACCTAACTGATTACATTGAATTCCATACTGACCTTGATTCCAATCTCCACTTCTTCCCATAATGCCTCTTTTAACATTTCCACCACACACACATTGAACAGCACACGGGTGATACAACCCTGCCTCACTCCTCTTCCTAACACTGCACATCCGGGCCTTCCGTCCACCCCTCACACCTGAGCAGTCTGAGATACGTACACTTTCAAGGATAACTCTCCTATTTCAACCATCTATTCACATTTTCACCAATATTGGTTTTTCCCCATACACTGTATTGAATGTTTTCTTGGAGTCTAGGCATGCTACGTACACGAGAAATTAGAGGGAATATATGTAGAATCGCTGGCCTCGAAACATCATGCAGGTTATTATTTAGATAGATAGAACATACAAACAGACAAATACATCCTGACTGTAATCTATGTCCGTTTCTATTAGTTACCCCATTACTGCTATGCCATAGCACATGTCTCTCCTCTTCCTGAGCATAAAAATCATCTGCCTCACTCTCTATCCTTTTGTTGATGACCCTGAGAACCACTTCAGCTGTTTTTGAAATTAAATTTGTTGTTCTTTAGTCATCACATATTCCATCCCTTCCAATTTTCAGACTAGGGACACTAACCGCTCGGACAACATCTTCCAGTAAAATTCCTTGATCATGAACACCATTGCAGAACTCCATAAAAACCTTTCCTGCCAAGCTATTGAGTAGTTCTATGAGAATGTTGTCTAACCCCAATCCTCAATTAATTCAATGCCCTTTCTGGAGCCATTAAACCTATCCTAATTTATCTTCTATTTTCTTTCTGTGTCTAAGCTTTGGGCCTACTGTCTTTTCATACAGTTCTTCTGTGAATTATTTCCATTTCTTCATTCATTCAGTAATTGAGTATTTTGAGTTCATTCAATAATTTTTCTTGAATTATCTTTGATGATTTGTATGGATATTACGTTCTTACTTCCTGGCAGTCCTTTCACATTCCTGCACAGTGCACCCATTTCCCCCTTACTTTATCAACTTTCACATCCCTACACAATCTTTGTCCATGCTTCATCAGCTCTGTTGGTTTCCCACTTAAATCTGCCATTGAATTCTTTGTTCTTTCTTCTACCCATCTCTGCATTTACATTCTTCTCTCCTCTTGTTCTTAATCATATCACCTGCAATCCTTTGTCTTCTTGTCCTCTTCCCGCTCCTCAAGATTGGTTTATGGCTTTCAAATTCCTTTCCTTATTTTATGATAAGTTACACCCATGAGAATGACTGACATTAGGCTAAGACTAGGTGTGGACCTCTTTATGGGAATTCAATGCTCTGGAAGACAATGGCACTCCGTACCAGCCTGTATCTAACATGGTGAAATGAGCACTTTAAAATCAGTGTTTCCTCATCACAGCCACTATTTGCTCTGCATATACTGCAAATGCTTCCTTTGTTCTGCCAGGTCACCAGAAGAGAAAGTGCAATTCTCTCATTATGAAGAATAGAATCCTGTGGAGAGAAAACCAAAAATAAGATGCAAAATTTCAATGAATATTACAAAAATGCTTAAATATCTCCCAAAACACTTGGGAAAGAGCTCATTTAGCTCATGAGATAATTAATAGATAAAACAAAAAGCCAAAAAGGTTCCAGAATAGTGGTATGTCATGAATGAATTCTACATTAGGATTTGATATTTTACCTACAGATGTCTTATGCAGTCATCTCTGAATCCATTCCTTTGAACAAGCCATCACTTGACAGGTTGTCTCTGGCTATTTTGAGTGAAAACTGTGAAAGAGTACAGAGAGAAAAGATTAGATAGAGTAAGAATTGATCTGCCCTGCATTTTGCTAAGCCGTTTCCCCCAGAAGCAGACACTTAGAAAATTATTAGGATTAAAGATAATAAATGATGAATTGTTTAATTTTTGCTGGTATGCAATTGAATGCCCTTCATCTTCATCCCTAAATCATAAGATTGATAAATGTGTCAGTGCCTCAATCACATCAACGAGTGTCCACAAATGATCACCCGCCTGACATCCAGACATCTCCTATCCTGCGTACCAAAATCGTCAGCAATCCAACGTAATGGCGACATTCTACTGTCATAAAACTTGTGAGTGGGATCTTCAGGCTGCATCTTCCTCATCCTAATTTCCAGTTACCATCTTCTAAAACTGAATCTGGGTCTGGGCATTTTTGGGACAGACCCGTTATTGTTCAGTAATGTGGTATAACTTAAGACTTGTCAAGAAGAATGAAAAAATCAAATTGATCGTGAAGAAATGGTTAAAGCACATCTAGACTGACTAAATCATGTAAAAATGCATCCATTTATCACACTTACAAGACCCCTTCGCGAAAGAAACTGAGGATATTTATCAATATTTATCCAAGTCCACTGTACATATATTTTGCTGACAACTTTGAAAAAAAAAACATAATTTTTCAATATTCAATTGTTCCCGGCTAAACTTAGTGGACATTCATTTTAATTAAATGAAAAATACAATGTATCTTTCCACTGTCCTTAAGGACAGAGGAAAGACACATTGTATTCTTCATTTAATTGAATTTTTTTTTAAAGACTCACTTGAGCAACATTAAATTGCATCAGCCTGACTTCCTGCACTCAGCTTCAGATGCTCTGCACTGCACATATGTCCTATGGTATCTCTGGGTTGAGAAAGGGTGCAATGAGGGAAGAACAATCACCTGAAGGGAAAGTGAACCCTGAATATAACTCCGGGCCCTCCAAGTCAGGGGTCAGGCATAGGGCTAGCAACCCTACCCTTCAAATATTCACTGGCTATGAATCCTATAAACATGCCTCGGATACATAAGCATGGATTTTCAAGGTATCGACCTGGCAAACAGACAAGGACAACGAATTCATGGAAAGTTGCAACATGGAATGTTAGAACATTGTTGAAACCGGGTAGAATGATTGAAGTTGCCAATGAAATGCTGAAATGTGGTTTGGATATTACAGCCCTACAGGAGGTCAGATGGGTAGGAAATGGTAGAATTGGTGAGAAGAATTTTACAGTAGTATACAGTGGACCCAGCCATTCAATTGGGTTATATGGAACGGCTTTCATGATTAATGCAAGGATAAGAAACAGTTTGATGAATTTTGAGCCATTAGGGGACAGACTATGCAAAATAACCTTAAAAGGAACATTCCGTAACATCAGTCTCATATCAGCCCTTTCCCCTACCAAAGGAAAAACAAAGGAAGAAAAGCAAGAATTTTATGATAAACTGGAAAGATAATGCCAAAAAATACCAAAATATCAAACAATTATCATTCTTGACTTTTTAATGCAAAACTGTTAAGGAAGACTCCTTGCATTCTGTAGCAGGAAAGTACTCTTTGAATTATCTGACAAGTGAAGATGGAAGGTCTTTCTGCCAGCTTGCTCTGTCACTCAACATGCTCATAAAGACAACATGATTTGAGCATAACAATATTCACAAAGGTACCAGGAAAATACCTGGGACAGGAATTGTGAATCAAATAAGGTCTGCACAAGGACCGATTTGTGATTCCGATGATCACTATCTAGTGAGAGTAAATCTTAGTGAACGACTGGCACTCTTGGGTACGCTCAATAGACCAGGAGGGGTTAAATGGAATGGTAAAATATTAAGAGAACCTGGGTAAGCTTTGAGGTACAAAAATTAAATAGGTAGAAAGTTAACAAGGAATGAGGAAGAAGAGACAGAGCAATAGTCTGTGGAATATCAATGGCAAGAATTAAACAATCTGTTTTGTCCACCGCAAAGGACATAATAGGTAACACGAAAGTAAAAGGCATGCAGATTGGTTTGATAATGAGTGTAAACTTGCAATAGAGGAAAATAATAAGAATAGATACAATATGTTACAAAAGGAGACTAGATTTACAAGAGAGAAGTATAGGAAGAGGAGGAAAGAAGCTGATAAATTACTATAAAAGAAAAAAAAGAGTGCTTAAAAATCAGATGAAGGCTGTAGAAGAGCTCAATTACGATAAAGAAAGCAAAAAGTTCAACCAACCAGTAAAATGCACGACTAAAAACTAACAACCATAGTGCACTCCTATGGAAATAAAAATGGTCAAGCCATTGGGGACGAAAATGAGATGATAGAAAAATGCGCTGAATATTTTAATGGCCTGTATGTTAAGGAATAAACTCCAGGGGTAGAAGAGTAAGTCACATAGAAAATCCGGAAGTGCTCACTCCGACAATAGAAGAAGTAATTGAAAGTATTGGAAAACAAAGGAATGACACAGCACCTGGATAATATGGAATAACAGCAAAATTAACTAAAAATGGAGGTCAAGATTTAAATAGAACAATACGTCATCTAATTTGTAGTATTTGTAAGTTGGGTGAGTTCCCAGAAGACTGCAAGACAGGATTGATTTGTGCAAAGTATAAAAAAAGGTGACAAATGTGATTGCAAAATCCATAGGTGCATTACATTACTGAATGTACCATATAAAATTTTCACCAGTCTCCTCCTAACATCCATAAGCACCTATACTCAAGACATACTGGAAGAATATCAGTGTGGCTTTAGAGCTGGTAGAAGTACCATTGACCAGATATTATCGGTAAGGCAAACAATGGAAAAATGCTATGAATATAACGTTGACTTGAATACACTCTTCATTGACTTCAAAAAAGCCATCGACAGAAAATCTCTTGTCTCCGGGGTAACTCATAAAAGAACCAAAATCAACCGTAGGGTTGACCTACTATCGAAAAATAAGGAGTCCAGTTCAAAATCAACAAGTTCTCAGGGTGACCGTAAGTTTGGGTCTCAAATTGTTAATCTTTCCGGACATTCCTTTTCTAATAGTGAGATATCTTTGCTAGAAAAGGGCTTTAGTACGCCACATTAGTAATCACACTTATAATTGACGGAAGTTGATCAATAACCATCACAAATACTATTAGTTCGAATCACTTACTTGAATTCTCTACTTGCACGAAACGTGACCTTCGATATCTTGATCTTCAACCGACGACTCGTCAAACGGTCGCGGCCAGAATCAGCTGACATCAACGATCGTTTGAAGACCGTCAACTGTTTTATTTCCGAGAACCTTTTAATTTTTTAAATATCTATGTGTAAACAAATCTTTACTTAGGGAATGCCAATTTTTGATAAGCAGCTCTTCCAAAGATGCATCGTTATTTTCTTGTACCTGGCGCTGCAATAAACAAAGAACTAATTTGGAATTGTGGCATTTTGCAAAGAATTGTGCCCTTATGAGAAATCTACATCAATAAATCTAAAATTGGCATTCCCTAGGATTTTTGATTAATTGATTTGAATTTTAATGTTAGGTCCAATTTTTTAATTCATAAATTCTGGTTTTAGAATAAAATTGGCATGAGTTTCTCCGAAATATATAATTGTCAATGCGCAAAGCGGGGGCCGGAAAGAAAACAGTTGACGGTCTTCAAGCGATCATTGATGTCAGCTGATTCTGGCCGCGACCGTTTGACGAGTCGTCGATTGAAGATCAAGATATCGAAGGTCACGTTTCGTGCAAGTAGAGAATTCAAGTAAGTGATTCGAACTAATAGTATTTGTGATGGTTATTGATCAACTTACGTCAATTATAAGTGTGATTACTAATGTGGCGTATTCGTTTTCAGACCATGTAATGACGAGGAGGAGCCAGTTACTCAATGAAGTTGATTTCGGCAAATCAAATGGATGCCCTCGGGAGTTTATTATTCCAATCAATGCTTTTTTAAATATTCTGTGTGTTGATGGATAAGTGAATTATATGAAATCATTTTATGAAAGACGTGTGCCTATGGGAACAACATCGAGTGAAGGCTCTGGTGGAAAGTACCCATGATCTCATCAGGTAATCGTTTTATGGTAGGAGTGATTTCACTAGGCATTAATTTGTTTTTGGGAGGATATACTTAATCACTGATTGTTGTCATTGAGCGTTTTCCGTTTCCAGTGAAAGTAGTTGAAAATCGTTTTGTTTGCAGGGTGTTGGCGCTGTTTTGAGTCGATCAGAATTATGGGTGTAGTGTCTTTTATTAATTTATCATTAAACCGGTTGTCATCGATCACTTCGTTTTTCTAACGAAAACACATAAGTTTTATTCATGTGAAGAAAATATAAATGCACTTGTTGACTTTCTCAAAGAATGAAAATCGCACTTCTGAAGAGTAAGTGTGGGGCACAACCTATTTTTACCTGGCATGCAACTCAAGTGGATCAAAATGAAAAGAATTTTTACTGAGATACTTATCAGAGTATTTCCTCGGTTAATTTGATCACCTGCCTGCCCATTAGCTTAACTAAGCAGCAGTTAGCATATAAGAAACATAGTAATTACTCCCACCTTATGGTGAGAGCAATTATGGAGTCCGTTAATACTTACAATAGGTGCAAGTTAAATGCCATTCAATATAAGAAATTAATTTAATTGTAGTAAATAACAAATTTTCTGAAGACTCATTGAAAGGATATCACAAGACTGAAAGACATATTCTTTAATATTATAATGCAAAAATTTGTTTGTAAATATCATTTGCCTTTGCCGGGATTCAAATCCGGATCCCTCGACTTCCAGCCAAGTGTTTTAGCCAGTGAAGCTATCGAGGTGTCCCCTTACCCTCTGAAATTTGAGTGGCTTTAAAGGTACGAGACGCTGTGATGATATACCTTGCATACAATGTCACAGGCATTCGTAGTTGTGCGCATTGAGCCGCAGTCCATGGGGTTTAAGCCAACTTTAAATACTAGGGGTGGTTTACCTTTGGCATATTCCGAGAAACTGTGGGACATGCTGCTACAGTAATTTTTTGATGGAGTCATTCACTTAATATGCATTTGAATGCATATCACTTGGGGATAAATTAAATTAGTTTTGCTCTCGGGAACACTAAAGCAGTATTAATTTAGAGTGTCACTCAGTTGCTCATGGAGGACAAAGTGGTCACTATGCTTGTGGAGGTTTCTCAGTGAAATCTTTCATTAAAGCTGTGATTCAGGTTTGATGGCTCAGAAACTTGTGTGTACATTCAAGATTTCTCTTGCAATTTTTCTTGTCAAATATAGCGCAGAATGTTTCAGGATTTAGTAAATGTGTGAATGCATTGGATGCTTGCATGTATTTGTGACCACTTGAAATTCAAAGATGAAAATGATATGCAATATATTTCTTGATGCATGGTTTTTCATTTGTGCTCTATTTGCGCTATTATCTCCCATTTGCTATTTCTATTGCTAGAGATCCCGCTGCTTAAATATGTTCACTAAATACTCAATGCATATTATCCTTTCTCCGTATATTCGTGCACCACCAAATACTTCTTCCTTAATTTTGTCTATTGCCTTCTCAATATTAGCATTAAACATCACGGACAACATAGAACAACCCTGCCCTAATCCTGTCTTTATTTTGGGTTCTCCCATGTTTTAACCACGTGGTATTGGTACCACCTTCTGCCTACAAGCTTGTTCAACTAAGGGAATGCCCAATTTTTCCTCAAATTTCACTGTGTTGCTGTGTAATCGTAGTGTTTAATGCATGTTCGGAACAAGTTTCATAAATTTGATTAGAATATTGCATCATGGGTCTCAGTTGAAATTTGAAACTTGTTCAGTTCATCTGTGGAAACAATGGAGGTATCCTTACATTTTACCCCAGATTACACTACTTTGGATTTTTTCTTGTAGCCTACCAATTCTTTTGAAAAGGAATCAACATGTTTCCACTGCTTCAAATACTATTTCATCTCTGGGGTATAGTGGTGGACCTATATTTTATCTGTGGACCAAAACCAACGAAGAAAATCTTGTTGGTTGCTCATGAAACGGGTCAAACATTGTTCAGAAATTTCCATTCTGATGGTTTTGTGAAGAGTCATGGCACTCATCTGGGAGATAATTTTCTCATATCCAATTGTTACTCGTACTGGATTAAACCAGATATTTTATTCTCTTGGTTTCATTGTTCTACCTCATTTGTTCTTCAATGATGATTTACTAAACGATTACATCAGGTAGTCTCAATCCTTGGGTTATTGAGAGTAGAATGGCCCTTGTGATAATTGAAAAATTTAGAGCATGTTTGTACGTGTTGTGGAGGGAACACTAGCGGTTTTTTTATTTATTCCAGGACATGTGGTTAACATGTAAAGAATGTTTTTGATATTTTGTTTATTGTCAAATTTTAATTGTTTAACATGTGTGCATCAGGAAATACATTCATGGGGAGATACATTTTTCATATATGATGAAAGGGTGGGTCATGGAAATTGATCCAAATGCCCTTGAGTAGATTGATCGCTTTGTAAGCTATTTTTCTCTAATGCCAAATATATATTTCAGGATGAGTTGATGTTGCTGTGACATTATTTGAGTGAAGGTAGACACGAAAGCCCATCCCTGCATCCACCATCTTCTATGAAGAGTATGAGTCTGTGCATGCCTTGGCCTTGCTTCTTCAGAACCAAGCATATAATAGTAGTCCCTCTCTTAGACTTGGCTGATTGCCACTCATGTCAGATAAGTTTGCATATGGCAGTGAGTCACATTTGGAAGCATTGAGTAGCAATCCTTCTGTCGTTTTGGTTGCCACGTGATCACTGCTGTGGCAAATAGGAGAAAATGCATTTCAACACAATAGTAAGTACCTGTTTTCTATCGCATCACAGTTTGTGTCTGTGGGAGGTATTTAGGTAGTCTAATCTTGGTGATCTGATATATATTTTTGATTAAGCACGGCATGAGTGTCCACTGTGGTGTTCTGGTGCGTAATGGCCATTAGTTTGGACGTAACCAATGCCTCTTTTTCAGTGTATCTTGGATGTCCTCTCTTTGCCATCCCTGAGAATTCATTGTAATAAGGCACTCTCATTGTTCACATTAGGAGTTCTATAATTATATTTAAATGCCATATTTGCATAAACAGAATTTACATATGCCTGTATTTCTGGCGATTGTATCAGGTCCCATATAATTGCATGTCATTCCAACATATGTAGAAGCCCATATTTACGCAATTTTAATTTCTCCAATATCTGTCTCTCTATGTGCCGAGTAAGAAAATTTCCATTGGAAAACATGTGTTGATGAATATCAATCTTGATTTCAAAGACTATTTTGGCTCTGCTTTGTACATATATGATTAAGAGAGATGGGTAGTTCATTATGACATACTTAGTCAAAAGTTATTCTGTTCACTCCTATTTTTGCTTATTTTACCTAGATACCACCAATTGTTTGGGTACACACCTCTTATATGTGTGTGTAGAATCTTATTTTGGTACATTGCGGAGAATAATCTTAGGAATAATTTTGTGCTAGGAGAGTGTAAGTACTTAGCAATGCCCTTAATAAAAATATAGCTGTCTGCATGAATGCAACTGTGTTATCATAGGTCGTTCACCAAACCTTGGCAAAGGGATTCACAGTTTCACTATGTAGGCTGACAAAGTAACAAAACTAGCAAAAATGAAAAAGGGCCAACCAAGACTAATTGTAGGATAAATATCGCATTGATGCTAAGCTTAACTGACAAAGATCAAACATTTCAAGAAAAGTACTTATAGATATTAATAGACTACACACGACACATAGCATATCTTAAAACAATTATTGAAAAGGATTAATGATGAAAAAATACCCTGGATTAAATTGCCGTATAATAAACATAACAGTTTCAGGTTTAACTTTGTGGAATTCCTTCATTATGAGGGTAAAAAGAAACTTCACATGTCCACAATGAAGATTTCATATTTCACGACTATGATTCGACCATGACCAATGGAGGACATTGGATATTAGGATCAAAGAACACCGTTAATACTACAGAAAGAAAGACAAAAAATCCCAATTTGCCAAATACCTCTTGGATAGAAATCACACCAGTAACTTCATGGCAGACATTCTTCACGCTGACATGAAGGGATGCAGGTTGAATGCTTTGGGGGAGTTGGAAATTTGGCAATCCCTTCAGTCTGACAGGTTTGAGGTGGTCAATGAAACATTATACCTCTCGCTGCTGTTCCCCCCTCCTAAAATTCTTAAAAGACTCCAATATCTTTCCGCCCCAACCCTACCCCCACCACGGCAGGGATGATCATCGAACATCCCTCAATATAGATCAAACCATTGCAGACAAAGACCCCCCTGATTAAATGAAGGACAAAATGTGTTTGATTTTTTCCGCTGCTATTTCCAAGAATGGTGGAGTGTTACATTGTATTTTTCATTTAATGGTCATCTAATTAATTTAAACTCACAAATTTGAGCCGGTAACCTTCCAATTCATTCCTTCCCCTTCTCCTAGCCCACTAATAGGTTGCTGCACCTAACCTCAAATTACCCCCTCTCCCTTACTCCCCCTACCTCAACCCCTCTCCTCTCCCTCTTGGAGCCAGACTATATAAGTTGAAATAAATGCTGACGTATGTTACCTGATGTTGATGCGCAGAATCGAAAACATGGTCGTGAAATATTATATCTTTATTGTGGAAGTGTCAAGTTTCATTTTACCCTCATACCATATAATAAGATAAAAAGTTTTTTACTTATTGATAGATAATACCATCAGACCTAATAATTAAAGCAAAATAAAAAAAACGGATTATCTATGGACAAAATATGGTCTGAGTAGAGAAAATGGATGGGAAACTAGTACCAAAAATCGCCCAGGTAACAAAATTAAAAAAAGAAATGGAAGACTTGATTCAGAGAGTGCTGGATGACTTGTGAAGTGAAATCAGAACTACGCAAAAACCATTATCTGCTCTCACAACTGCCCAAATATGTTCGCACAAGCTATCTAAATTATCAAAATATATGTATTTACATTCAGACATCATCTTTTCATTCCATATTCTTAGCTACATGGATGGCAGTACTACTGCATAGGGTGTCCAAACTGAAGCTGCCTCTTCACGAGGCACCTTACGTCCACCACTGAAGAGTATCCAGCCCCGAACCGGCTCAGATTTTTTCCTGAGGTCAATGCTGTTGAAGAGTCATGGTGCTGTGGTTTTGACGCCAAAATCAAATAACAGTCAGGTCAGTGGAAAACTTCATTGTCATCTCAGGCAAGAAAAGTTCTTTAAGTGAAATCAAACCTCAAGACAATGCTCATTTGTGTTTTGATGTGAGGGGAAGAGTGCATTTCAAATTCATCCCTCGAGGTCAGAGTGTTAATCATTTTATGAGGTCTCATTGTTAACTTTTCAACATTTTTGTCAATTGTAGAAGTTTGAATTTAGAACATAAACCATCTATCTCAATTCACTTACTAAAATTTTCAGGCAAAATTTATAGGCTTTGGGTTTTTAGAACGGTATTAAAATGCCAGTACACCTGACAATGGCCCAACCTGAAGAAGTTTAAAGGAAAATATCTTTTAAAATGGACAATGAGACCAATATATTGTCTCAGGTGACCTGCGGTGTTAGTTTAACCTTGTGCTTGCACCCCCTGCTTACATGTTGTTAGTTGGATCGGAGGGTAATTACTGTAGAGATATAGATGGAATGCGGTCATTGGGAAATACTTCATTTCTACCGGTGGTCTTCTAGTTCCATCAAGTGCTGAGGCAATTGTGGTGACATTCCTTGAACTTTCTTCCCCTTCTAATCCGTACTGCAGTCTGGTAATTAATGGATATTTGGGAAAACCAAATCTAGTTTGGAGAGATGGAAAGGATAATCAAGTATAATAAAGGCCGGGATGCTGGGGTAAGGTTCACAAAAATATAACTGGCTGCATCAATTTCCCCACAAACATTACTGACACGGAAGTGTAGTCTTTTCTGTGATAAAATGTTGGGATGATGGGGAAACTGGTGCTGCAAATTGAGGCAAGTTGATGATGCAGAAGTGAAATAATTATTTCGATGAGCATTATCTTTGTAGACAAAGGGAGTGGGAATCACTTTTTAAATTCTCTTTGTAAACAAAGGTAATGTGAAAGGTGACGTCTGCTCCTGTGGCATTCATGTCTGCAGTTTTATGGTGTCCTTATGAACATGACAACCAAGGGCAGTGAAGTGAGTGTTTCACAATAATAATCAGACGTGCTCCTAGTCATTTAATCTCGCTCTGGAGGGGTCTTTTAAAGAATTGTTAAGCTCATGTCAAGCACTCACCCTTTGCCACCCTCGACTAACTTGGCTTGGGGAATAGGTATCGTGTAGGTCACTTTGTTTTTTGGGAACATTGGCTGCTCATTGAAAGCTCACTTCAACCACCTCATCATCATTCGCAGCTCTACAGCCTGGTGTGGGCCTTGGCTTCCTCTAAGATATGCCCCCATGCAAGAGTTCTTGTTCTTGCTTGCTTACCCTTCCATCTTACCCGTAACTTCCATTGCCTTCAAATTATTCTCCGCACCCTGTAGCCATCTCTTCCTTGGTCTACCTCTTCTTCTGACCCCTTCCATCTTGCTATTAAGTATCAGTTAGGGCATTCTGTCATTTTCCATGCTTTCTACATGGCCCAACCATGCCAGCCACGGTGACTTGGCAAATTTAACTATGTCCTTCCCTTCTAGTAGTTCATTTATCTCCATGTTTATTTTAATTCTCCATCTCTCTCCTTCTCTAATTGAGCCATAGATTCTCCCAGTGATTTTTCTTTCCAATTTTCTTGGGGTTTCTTCATCCTGCCATGTCCATGTCTCAGCTCCGTAAGTTACAACGGGTCTAGTATGCAATCAATAGATCTTTAGTTTTGTATTCCTTGATAGTAACATTGACATGAGGAGTTTGACGTTTGCAAAATATGCCTTGTTACCTTCCATTACCCTTGCATTGATCTCCGTGGATATCTTATTTTTATTGTCAAGTCGGACTGCTAGATAGGTTAGCTCCTTGAAACCCTCTAACTCATAATTCCCAATTATTATATTTTGCAGGTCCCGCTTGTTCTGAGAAGCTGACATTTTCAAGTATTTGGTCTTCTCCTCACTAACCTTCAGCCCCACTTCTTCACCAGTGTTTTCTAAAATGTTAAACATTTCTTTCGGGCCATTCACATTTCGTGTAATTAGTGCTATATTGTCTGCATATGTGAATCCTTGCTGGGATTTATGTACAATGGTCCCTCTTGAATTCAATTCTTTCATTGTATTATGTAGGGCCAGGCTCAATGACATGGCTGAGAGAGCATCTCCTTGTCTTACCCCTGAGGTCATATTAAATACTCAACTTGCTCTACTCCCAATGAAGGTTTTACATTGTGATTCTGAAATGTCAATTGAACCAGTCTAATCAGGAATATCATAACCTCTCAACACAGGTAACATCTCTTTTTTTCCACGCTGTCGAAAGCTTGTTGAGATGAAATGAAATAATTGACTTTGTAATTCGATGCACTTTATTTTAAAAACACAACCCAGGTTTCAAGGTTGAATGTCATCATCAGGTGGTCCTCATAGAAGCAAACTTGGTAGATATACCATCTGATCAAGGGAAGGGAGGGTTGGTCAGAGCGGGAAGGTGGAGGGGTAAAAAGGTTACAATGTAGCCGGGAAGAAAAGAGAATTAAATCTTTCGGTGTCCATCGTTGACTTGGAAGGGTGGTAGGTAGGTCTAGGAGTGGGGAGGGAGTGGGAGGGATACAAAGTTCCATTGAAAGGTTCATCTTTGCAACGGACACATTTCAAACTTTCCAACTGCTCCGAAGCATCATGCCTCTGACCTTTATTTTCAAAATAAATAATTTTAGTCGCAAAGTCACTTTAATGGTCACTTTCGATGAGGTGCTTTGCAAAGAGGGATGTTATGTTCTTACTTTTGAAACATGATAGGTGTTCTTGAATTCTCTCTTTAAATTTCAGTCCTATTTGCCCAATATACTTTGTGTTACACTCTGAGCACTTTAACCACACACTCCACTCCTCTCGTTTTTGGGGACCTTGTCTTTAGTTTGAGAGGTGAGGTTCTTAAGGCATGAACCACAGTAAAAGGCACATTTAATTTTTTCTCTAGGAAAACATTTAATAATGGGATCTTTTAAATGTTCGGGGTTGTAAATGTGGCATAGGACCTTTTTTGTAAGTTCATTCCGGTAAAGTTTTTTAAATAGATCTTATGAATACCCATAGTTTACTGCTAATGTTTTAAATACATTAGGTTCCTGATTTATATTTAACATAGATATAGGGATAACGGTTAAACAGTGGATCATTGCATGAAATGCCGAAAGCTTTTGGGCAAAGCAATGCCTTGAAGAGAAATGAATAGATTGGTCCGTATACATTTCGGTCTTAAAAATAGAATACTGTAACCCGTCTTTGTCTTTAGAAATGGATGAGTCGAGGAAATTCAGGGAACCTTTTTCCTCTTTTTCACACGTGAATTGTACATTAGAATTGACCGAATTTAAATGTGCTAGAAACTGATCTAGTTGCATTGCGGAATCTGTCCACACACAGAAGACATCGTCTACATATCTAAACCAACGAAATACATTATTACTGAGAGGGTGAGCTGAGGAGAACAAATATTTTCAACATTGTCCCTATAAATGCCGGCCAGGAGTGGGGACTAGGGCAAGCCCATGGCTAAACCATTGGGTTGTTGGAAATAGGTCCCATTAAAAATGAAATAATTTTGGGAAACACACGTCTTAAGTAATACACAAAGTTCACTTATAACTGGCACTGGGATGGATTTCCGGATGAGGAAGTCTTCGGCAAGGTTCACCACTTCCATGGGTGGCACGTTGGTGAAAAGGTTGCGTACATCGAAGGAAACAAGCATGCACTTTTTCTGGATGACCTTTTTCATAAGTTTGTTGACAAGGTCCAAGGAATGCACTACACCATATTCCGTGGAAAATTTGGAAACCTCCCTGAAGAGTACATTAAGCCTTTTCGCTAGTATGTGGTTGGGAGCGGACATATTTGATACTACAGGCCTGATCGGAATCCCATTTTTGTGAACATTAGGTAGCCCGAAAAACCGTGGTGCTGAGGGATTCTGTTAGAAATTTAAAAATGAGAAATTTTGAAATGTGTCCGTTGAAAAGATGATCTTGCCAACGAAATTTTGTATCCCTCCGACTCCCCACTCCTAGACCTACCACTCTTCTAAATCAAAAATGTAATTCTCTTTTCTTCCCAGGTACATTGTAACCTTTTTACCCCTCCAAACTCCCTCTCTGACCAACCCCCCCTCCTATGATCAGAAGGTATATATAGCCAGCCTGCTTCTATGAGGACCACCTGATGATGACATTCAACGTCGAAACCTGGGTCGTGTTTTTAAATAAAGTGAGTGGAATTACAAAGTCAATTATTTCATCACATTTCAATATCATATGCAAATTCCACGAAGTTACGCCTGAGACAACACATTTTTTTAATGTATATAATATTGCTAGTAGAGATAAAATCAGAACCGATTTCAGGTCATTGTTCAGGTATACATGCCACCGAGCATGTATATAGAAGTTGATAGGATATACAATCAGTTAGATGACACAATGGCGTATATACCTGCAGGGAAACATTTGATATTGATGGAGGATTGGAATGCATTGGACGGTAGGCGAAGGAAAGATGGGAGATTAAGGATTACGGGTTTGAAATGACCATGGGTCATTTCATGGCCCCCAAAGGGGTCACCAGGAATCGAAACCGTCAACCAGCTCCTAGCTACACTCACACAAGGAGGTGATTTCCCTTCCTGATAAACCAAACGGCTGCTTACTGAAAGAATTGCACCCTGAACCCCTTTGCACCCTAACCCTACCCCCCTTACATGGTGTGTGTGAATTTCAGTGGTCGCAGAGGGCGTGGGTGTACGTACAATTGAGGCGCCCTAGCCTCCACCTCCGTCAAGCCAACCTCCAGGCAGATTACTGCGGCGGGCATTGAGAGAGGGAGTTGGGCTACCCAAAGCGTGAAACCATCACTTACTGGCCGCCCCACTGGGGTCAGACGCCATTGCAGCCGCTTCACTGAGGAACAGACGCTGCGTGGACTACCTTTCGTCTGGCTCCTAACTTTCGACCTATCTGGCATGGGTGACCCTACAAGGAGCAATAATTATTACTCCTGCCAGCACAGCTCTAGGGGTCATCAGAACGCACAAGCCCTTCCACCACGTCAAGGTTGTAGTCCGGGGATATATATATATATATATATATATATATATGTACACATTTATATATATATATATATAAATATAATATATATATATATATATATATACACATACATACACACATATACGTATATATTTATACATACCAATACACTAGTATAATTACATATCAATTGTTTAAGCCGGAATTGACGCATAGCGACAATTCAAGGTATTCATTTGCAGAATAGAACATTATTTTTTAAAAGGTTAAACAGCTTTTTCTTGAAAACAGGTACTTTTGTTTCATATTTGATTTCATGGGGAAGTTTATTGAATAACCTTAAGCCCATTGCTTTGGGCCCATGGGCAGTATTGTGTGTCCTGACAAATGGTTGGTTCAGGTCATTGCAGGTCCTTGTATAGTGACCATGGTAATTGTGGTTGGACTTGTACTGGGAAATATTACCCTTTGCATGTAAGTTGACATTAAATATATATATGCAAGGTACTGGTAATCGACCAAGTTTTTCGAAGAGAGGTTTACATGGTGCATCGCAAGGGGCGTTGCTCATAATATGTATAAACCTCTATTGGATTTTGAAGATTATGCCCACATGGGGAGAGGAACCCCAGAAGAGGATACTGAAAGTGACACGAGAATAAAATTCACCGTAGTAAATCGATAGAAGGACCTCTAAATTTACAGAATACCTAATATTTCTAATAAGGAAGCATAGGGAGCTTAACTTGCTGCGTAATTTAAAAATATGTTCCTACCAAGACATGTTTTTCTGCAGGATTTCTCCCAGGAATTGGGTACTGGAATTTTGGGGAATGCTCACACCTTCTACATCCACTGAGATTGCAGATGAAACTTTCTTTTTATTAGTAAAATAAATCAGGCTGGACTTATTTATACTGGGTTTTAGGAAGTTATGAAGACACCATGCATTGAAAATCTGAGCTACTTCGGCTGCTCTTTCTGTCAAGCTGTCTACTGAAGAGGCTGATACAATGATATTTGTATCATCAGCATACAGTATTGGGTCTCTCCCCTTAATGAACTTAAGCTTGTCTGGGAGATCATTGATATAGATTAAAAATAAAATAGGACCAAGTACAGAACCCTGGGGAACACCCAGTGTTACTTCTCTACCAGGGGAAACAAATTTGGAGCCATTTCTTGAGAGCTCAACATACTGATGCCGTTCACTTAGATAAGATTCAATCCATTTGTAGGGCGTGCCTCTTATACCATAGCATTTCAGTTTATATAGGAGTAACTGATGATTGACGAAGTCAAAAGCTTTACTGAAATCAAAAAATAGTCCTAAAGTTTCAGTTCTATTATCCAATCCTAGAAGTATTTGATTCACCATGTGATATGTGGCTGTTATAGTAGACCTTGTTTTCCTAAATCCATGTTGAGATGTGGATAATAGCTTATATGTCTCAAGATATGATACAAGACGTTGATAAAAAACTATTTCTAATATTTTCCCCAGCTGGTTCAACAGGGATATGAATGGCATGAGTTAGGAATTTGAGAATAATTTGCTGGATTGACTGAAACTGTGGGATTTTGATGGGATAGATGGAAATCATTCAGGATGCAGGCCATTTTAGAGTCATCTGGCATAGCATTACCAGCAGAGTCCTGCAGTTGAAGATCTTGTACATGATGTGGACCCTTGGATTCGTTAATAGTTTTCCAAATCTCTCTAGATTTATTGTCTGCATTGGTAAGTCTAAGTATTTAAGATTTATTGTCTGCATTGGTAGTCCATTATATATATATATATATAATTGTATATGTATGTAAATATATGTGTATATATATATATATATATATATATATATATATATATATATATTTATATATATATATATATATATATATGTATATGTATGTACTAAAATATAAAGAAACAGATATAAGGAAAAGGGATAGGAACACACATAAAGGACGAACACAATAGAGGTGGGAAAGGCGGAATCTAACGGATCACAAGAGTAAAAATATTTCCTCTCCTTTGGTGGGTGAAACAGTCCCCTGACGCCATCTCTTGGCTAAAGAATCGGGGCGCTTTGCGACATATTAGACCCACGGATCTCAGGGAAAATTACGTTTCCTTGATAGCTCAAGTGGTTAAGAGCATTCACCCAGCAAGTGGAAAGATCCGGTGTTCGAGTCCCGGTCAAGGAAATATTTTTACTCTTGTGGTCCGTTCGATTCTGCCTTCCCCACCTCTATTGTGTTCGTCCTTTATGTGTGTTCCTATCCCTTTTCCTTATTTCTGTTTCTGTATATATGAGTATTTATTCGCTGTTTGGCAGGATTTCGTGTTTGATTGTGTATATATATATGTATATGTATGTATATATATGTATGTATATATGTATGTTTATGTATATATACATTTATAAATATGTTATTATTAGGTAATATACCAGTTAAGGTAGGTTTTTGGATGGGCAAACTACCAAATAATTCAAATGCCTCTCCTAACAAAACACAAAATCCAGCAACACACTCTACACCAGGTCCCTCTTCATCTCTGAGTACTTTCTTCCTCCCTTACTCCCTGAGTCTTTCTCATCCCGTCCAACATCCCTATCCTGTTCCTTCCCTTTCCTCATTTGCCTAACATTCTCCCCTCTATTACAGTCTTCAACATCTCACTGCCGGTCAATACCCCCTTGATCCACTTTTCCTGCCTCCATAGGATTGCTCCCAACAAACCCCTCTCTTCGCCCACCATACCAAGTACTTCCTCTTATGTTTTCTTCTCTGTCCATTTCACCATATCCATTCTTCTTCTCACCCGCATTTCAAAAGCCTCCAGTCTAAGTCTATCCTCCTGCTTCAATGACCACGTTTCTGTGCCGTACATAGCTAAGCTCCATATTAAAGTTCTTACGAGTCTTTTCTTAATGTCCTTACTCAACGTCCCTGTCATTAACTCCCTTCTCCTTTTGAAAGCCTCTTTGCCTAGTGCAATTCTTCTCCTCAGGCTCTACTACTTTGACCGTGTTGGTCCAAAACACATCCGAGATGCGTAAACTGTTCTACCAGGTCTAGTTTTTGCCCTTGTATTTTAATGTTTAGCTTAGCCATCTTCTTTCTAGAAAACTGAATAATCTTTGGTTTATTAATATTGATTTTCATCCTATACCTGTTGCACTGAATTTCCAATTCACTCGGGAATGCTTGCAACCCCTTGGCTGACTGATCTCATTACTGTAATGGCATAACTCATACCTCTCCCCTTCCTAAACACAAACTTATCATCCCCTAAGTGATCATTTGCCCTACTCTCTATCCTTTTGTTGATGAACCTAATAACAACTTTAGCTACGTGGGATATCAAACTTATTGTTCTGCAGTCATCGCATGATGTATCCCTTACCTTTTTATGAATAGGAACTAATGCTCATCTCAAAATATCCTCTGGCCAGATTCCTTCCTAATAGATACTAGAAAACAGTACATATAAGCATTTCCTCCCATATTTTTCTAAGCGTTTTAGTCGTTCTGCAGGAATGTTGTCTACCTCCTTGGCCTTATTTGGTTTCATCTCCCTTATGCCCTTTTCTAACTTATCATTGAGTATGGCTGGACCTAAGCTATCTTCATTTACATCATGGTCATTTTCAATGTCTAACTTTGTTGGCCTAATTTCTTTTTTAATACAGTGTTTCCCCTTATCCTTTCCATATCTCTTGGATCTTTTCTGTGTCAACTATTACCTTACCAGACCTATCCACAACTGTTAACCCGGATCTTCTTACTTCCCATTGGTGTTTTGATCTTATTATATAGCGCACCAATTTCTCCCTTCCTCTGCAAACTTTTCACATCCTCGCACTGCATCTTCTACCATGCTTCTTTTGCTTTATTTGTTGCCCACCTCAATTTATTGTTTAACTCTTTGCACTTCATTTTGCCTAACTCTGTATTTACATGGTTTCATAGTCCTTTTCATGTTAATGGATCCTATATTTTCCTTTGTTGCTCTCGACAACCCTTTCTTGATAAATTTCCATGTTTCTTCGATAATACTCAGCTCTTCATCATTCTCCATTAATTTCTCTGCAGCCTGCTGGTAGTCCTTTGTTGTCAATCCATTTAATGCTTCTACATTCCACTTCCTAACTCGCCGCCCCTGCTTTATCTTTTGAAATTGAAGCATTTCATAGCAACTTAATTTTGGTCATAGGCCGCATCCGCTCCCGTGAAGCTGTGCAAATTGATTGCACTTTTTCTGTATCTGTGTCTAATCATAGCATAATCAAACTGATACCTTTCTAAGTGGCCTGGCATTTTCCATGTATAGCCTATTGTCGAATTCCAATCCCCTATCACGCTCAAATATTTTCATGCTGGAACATTTGCGATTATGTCCTCTAACTGATCATAGATCCTATTGTCTTCTTCCTCCTTATGATTGCTCGGTGGTATGTATACCTGAACAATGACCAAGTTCGTCAGTTCCGCTTTCTTCCTACCTCTTTATTCATTAATATGGTAACCCCTCGTTGGCTCTCTTCCCCTTGGCTGTATATTTCTCAGTAAGTATCACTCCAGTTATCCCAGCTCTCCTTCCGTCTCACTTCGCACAAACCTAAAATATCTATGTATCCTCTTTCCATCACTCGCTTAATATTCTCTAATTTTCCTGGCCTCAATATTGTCCTGACATTACAAATTCCTGTTCTAACTGAATTGGCCTTCTTCTTCTGTGTCTTCTGTCCTGATGCTTGGTTTTCTTTTGTAAGGGTTTGGTGAGATAATGACCAATGAAGTGTTGCATCTACCACTGCCAGGCATGACACACAGCCAATTGGGCTGAGTCCAGTAGTGTCCAGGATTCATATTCTCTATTCCGTCCATTATATTCTTAGGAATTATGATTGAGGTGGTTTACCAATGCCTTCCTCAACAATGTTCAATGTTTTCAATGTGACACCATCACTCAATGGATGCCCCACTGGGGTCATATGCCTTTGCAGCCCCCTCTACTGAGCAACAGATGCTGCGTGGATTACCCTTTGCCTGGCTACTAAGCCTCAACCTATCTGGAATGGGTGTTCCTGCAGAGAACAATAATCATTACTCCCGCCATAACAGCTCTAGGGGTCATCGGAGAGCTCAAGCCCTTCCACCACATCAAGGTTCTAGTTCATGGGGGTTCATTCATATATGTATATATCTATTGAGAGGTAGGGGACATACAGGGTGCAGTGGTTACCTCCCGACAAATTCAATTTGCATTTCTCAGCATATCATAGTTCCACTTGAGGTTGCGATTGGCATTCTTGAAATCTATAGGCATCTAGTGAACAGTCATAACCTCAAAATGGCTGAGATGTAATGTAACCTTGTACAGAGTACAATCGAAGAGCCGCTATTATGGAAAGTGTTTGTGCTGGGCATTGGCCCAGTGAAATTGCCCGATTCTTCGGGTATCCCATATCAACTGTTTATGATTTTGTGGCAAAGCATAATGCTACAGAGAAGCCTTGGGAAGGTTTTGCTAATCCGGCAAGGAAACTTCATTCAAGGAAACATATGTCACGAACTGCGGCAGTCGTCAAGAAGGCTCAGGTGCAGTTTTCAGAGATCCCAGGGTGGGCACTGCGGAAATTGGCATCAGAATTAAATGTTAGTCAGCAAACAATGCATTGGATGGCAGAGGAGGACCTGCGATACAAGTCATGCACAAAATGGTGCGGCTCATGCTGTCTGATGCTGGCAGAACAAAGTGGATCGCTCACTGCACCCTGCCGTTGTATTCTCTAGAAAAGAAAGCTGCTTCTTTTTTGATGAAAACATTTTCCCCATTGACACAAAGATCAACTTTAGAAATGATTGCTGGCTTCCCCAGGACCCCGAGGATACCCCGATTGTTGCTCCAACAAAATTTCCAGCTAGTGTTCACGTCCCAGATATTGTGTCAATGAGGATGATATCATGCTGCCACATTTATTTGAAAAGGGATAAACTATCGCAAAAGAAGTCTATCTGCAAATTTTGAAGAGTGTCGTAAAACCATGGATGGTAACTGTGGCCTCGGGAAGACAATATGTCTTTCAACAGGACGTTGCGCGAGCTCATGCCAGTCATTCAGTCCAAACTGGCTCTCAGTTAACATTGACATGTTCTGGTCGAAAGAGTTCCGGCCCCAGAGTAGCCCGGACTTGAACCCCTTTGACTATTATGTTATGTATGTTTGCAGCGTAGTCGAAGGAGTTATCAATAAGATGAGGTGTATCCCTATGCACCGCTATCATAGCAGCATTTGCGAATATGGACAGAATTGTTTTAAAGTGTGTGCACAATCGATTCAGGACAAGTTTGGAGGCAGTCATTGCGGCTAAAGGAAGTTACATTGAGTAATGTTACTCTTGACAGAAACTACTTGTATGTTTTTCATTTGCATTTGTATTTTGTAAAATGAATTTGCTTTTAAATAAAAGTTTAATTTGCCCAGATTTAAGCACCATATCCTGCATAGGGGTAGAGCATTGGATTGCTGACCAGAAGGCCCGCAATTGATTCCTGGGCAAGCCTCTCTGGGATTCTGCATCTCCTCTCTGAGAAACCATAACCAGCCCAGGGAAAGGCTTCTATTGTGGTCATTCCTCTAATTCATAGGTTTTTTGCACCCATCTTTTGGACTCACTTTTTCTATGTGAGTGTTTTTCCTGCGTGGGTTTTAACCAGGTAAGCCATGCCTCGCGTTTTCTTTCTCCACTGTAATTTACTTTGTGTATGTGTGTATATGTAGGTGCATAACAATTATAGTTATTAAGATTTGCAAATCTGAGTGTAGTTTGTCTCTCTCTTTCTCTATGTTTATCAAAGTTTGAGCACATGTATAGGTATTGAATGTGCATGTAATTATAAATTCTCTGGCCATTACAATGTGTAAACGGTGATGAGTAAATGGAAGAAGGGACCATTTGGTCTCAATTTTTCCCAGATAAAGACCTCTATCGATCGTTCTATCTATGCATGAATGGCATGGGAATTACTGTAATTGAAATAAGTGAGATCCATTGAGAAATGATGGCTTCATTCCACTGCATCTCTGGGTGCCATGGTAGCTGAGTGGGCTGGGCTTGCAGCCACTGGTTGGAGATTCCTAAGTTGAAATTCATGGTGAATCATTCCAAATATTATTGCTAAATACCCGAGTGTTATATTTCTCCAATTGACAGAATCTTGAGAAACTGAATTGTATGGCAGAGAGTAATAAGTAATCCATAAAACTATAAGGTGAGGGGGGGCATGTTTTCCTTTTGATAACAAAATAATTTTATACCCTTATCTCCTACACTAAAAGCTCTGAATCCTACTTTTAATAAATGACCCTTTCTGCATGCAAGTTCACCACTGGTATTGCATCACGTGTGCCCCTCCCCTTCCTGAAATGAAACTGGTCGTCCCTCTCCAAGGAATGGTGGAAGTTTTGGAAGTTGCAGAGTTTTTTCTACATTCACTTGGAATATGGAGGAATTCTGCAGCCTGAGACAGTGTCCTTCATCAAGTTTGTGAGAAATGCAGTCAAGGTAAGTTCAAGGAACTGACAAGCTTGCTATATGGAGTGGTATGAATAACCTCGGATAATATGGTCAGCCAGAGAGCCAGTGAGATTGCTTTTGAGAAAAGGATGCTATCTATAAGAAACTTGAGGAAAAGGGAATTGTGGAATTGCAGAGTTTTTGCTGTCATTCCTTTGAATATGGATCAACTCCACATAGTTAAGCGTGAGACAGTATCCTGATCATCCCCCATAAACCTTCTCCTGAAGCACCATTTGGTGTTAGGTAAGTTAAACTTATTGTTTTGAAGTGCCTTTGCACTTCTGGCGTTCCATTTATCTTAGTGTTATATTAAAGGATATTTGTCAAATATCAGGGCATAATATCTATAATAAGAACTGATAATAGTAGTGGTGTTCAGGAGAGGCAATCGACAGCTAAGGTTATTTGTGCCATGAGATAGGCACAGGTAAGGATGAAGGGTGGAAACTTGGCATCGACATTAGCTTACTCTTATCAAAAGGCGTCAGGGGTCCAGTGCTTAACATCTCATCAGACTGATGGCATGCTCACTCAAAGTGCCTCAACCACAAAGCACCTCAAGTAGCGATTGAGTTACCTCTGAAGAATATTGGATGCCCCTGGGATTTGAACCCAGGCCCTGAAGGGTGGGAAGCTGGTACGATAGCCAGCACAGGACCTCGATCCCCACAAGAAGTGGTGCACAGTGGTGTTAATGGTGTAGGTTATAAAAGAAAGGGTGATCAAGATGGTGTGATCAAAACAAGGATTTGCAAGCTGATTGGAGATTGGTATTTCACAGGAAGGGACAGAGTAATGTGCAAGTTAATGAAAGAAACAAATATGCATTCAGTGGCACTCGAATTCCTACATCATTCTAAAGGATTTACGAGGTTAAGGAGTTTTGGCCCCCTCAATTCCATTTTAACCCTTTAAGCTGCTATAGGAATTTAAATACTTGTGCCTTACCTGCAGTATTCAATTTTTTGGCATCTCTCCATCTGCAGCATGGCAGAAAATAATTTGTATCTTTTTAAATATATACTCTAAAATTAAAAAAATTAACCCTATGTTAAATTGCTTATTCTATTAAGTAAAAATTTTACTTGCATAATATTTCATATTTTCACTTCTTCACTTGCCTTTAAGTTTCAAGCCTCCATTCTAAAATTTCAGTTTTGTATGATATTATCTTAAACGACTCTCTAAACTTAGACCTGCATTTCCGTCGGGTCGAGTCAATATGCTGTATCTTGCCTTTTACCTCACGAGGAGTGCACCTGACAATTTCTTTGTGGCCTGGGCTTCTTCCTGGTGGGCCATATCTCGTCAACCAAGTGCCTCTCAACCAAACTTCCTCGCTTGAACTTGAATTATCAGATACACTGCTCACTTCACTTTTTACGTCCAAATCTTCTTATAAAATCTCTAGATTATCTTCACTCAAAAAACGCTTATCCCTTTTGGAATCCATTGAGTGTCATACTTGAGGTTTTTTTGCTTCTCTCTCTCAAGAAAGATATGAAACAACTGAGACTAGATGGTGGTGAGGCCTTTTGCCCTCCCAACTGTTATGACAAAAGGAAAAGAAAGAATGATGCATGAATGGTTCCGGAGAAAATTGATAGTGAGAATATTTCAAGTAATAAAGATAAACAGAACCTGAGGACAAGGCCGCAAAGCAAATAATTCACTCATCTCATTTTGAGGCCAAGGGCAAGGGTAGTATTAAATAAATTCAATGGCGCTGCAGAAAAACATTAGAAACCAAGAGAGTGGAGCAGGACGTACAGCTTATGTCAATCTGCAAATGAGGCCTGCCGACTGCGACGTACCATGTACTGAGAAAAGTGTTGGGGGGTTAAGAAAATGTTCTCAACCAAGAACCCCTTACATCAGGCAAAAAAGGGATTAGGGCTCGGGACACTTTAGGTGGCCATTGCGGGAAATACCTGTGATGCACAATGGCAGAGTATTATGGAAATGCAGCAATTTACTGGGGAGTTCATTTCATATTCCCAAAACGGAAATCCTCCCTCAAAGGACTTAATGTTGGGACCCTGAGTACCATCAAAAGAGGCTTGCATGCCTGTACCCTGAAGGACCTTCCGGAATCTGCTGACCACGGAGCTTTTGAGTCATGGAAAAGCTGCTGGCTAAATGTGTCAATGCTCAAGCGATTTACTTCATTGAATCGAGGCATCGCGGCAATATTTCAAATAAATCTCATTTTCCAAAACTTTTCATTCAAACCTTGCATCGTTGGTGTGCTTTCATAATAAATATTCACTATCAACAATATCACCAGTATTTTAATCAGAATATAGCTTCACTTCAGCCTTCTTTGACTGATGGTATTTTATTGATATATATGATTTGTAGAAGTGTAGTCTATCTGTGTAGTCTATGCCAGTGAAATTGCATCATCACTAATAATGATGCCAGTTGAACTGTGCACCACTTGAAGCACCATTTCTGTGCATCACCAATGTAGAGAATGATATTTTGCCTATTTTAATAACGAAATTTGGAAAATTGTTTTAGTTACTGGATCACCTGTCAATGTACAACCTTGCAAGGAATTCTTTTTTTGAAGTATCAAAGTTGTACTCAGTTGAACTAGTTTTCCTTTAATTTAATGAATGATATATGTTTAAATTTTTGAAAGTAGGTAAAGGGAATATTAATATTGTATTTATCCGCAAAACATGAGGAATAATAATAATAATTAAAATCTTTATTATTTATATTTTCCTTCATATCTCTTGAGTTTACTAGACCTGTTTATTCTCTGTTCATTACATCACATTTTAATAATTTTATATGCGAGATGTATCAATACAAATGTATACATGTGAATTAACACTGTCATGGTAAGTCAAATGGCTAAACAAGAGTTTAATGATATATTATTTTGAAGTATACATGAGTTATTTATGTGAGCTCAGTAAAAATTTGTGAGGTATTTTAAATATAATATAAATTATTACTTGACAAAATTAAAGATGTGAAGAAATTAAGAATGGGAATTATGTGGTAACTTACCCTCTCCTGACCATCAAACAAGGGAGTGCATCAACCTCCCTCCCTTTCACCACCCTCTGCTTTTTGCCTTGGTATTCTAATCCCTTATTATTTGTTGAAAAAAATGACATCTTAAATCTATCTCCTCTACACTTAATCTCACAAGTTTTATTGACATAATCTCTAATACTGTAGTACGATGGAGGCAATGATAGTTTCAATATCACTCCTCAAGAGACATTTTTCCAATTGATGCGAGAGGTTTGATTTATATATATGTTGGATATTCTACTAAGTTTATCGTAATGTTTTACAATCTAGTGTAGTATATTCAAAATGAAGCAACTAAAGGAAGCCATAGGAAATGGTTGCCATTATTACGAACTTCTATAAATAATTTATGTTTTCAGCCGTTGGGAAGCAATATAGTTTTAATGCTTCATTGACAGCTCTTCATGGAAAAATTCCCAAATGAATCGTACATGCACACAATGTAGCCCAGTTGCATCTTACAGTGGTGGTGCTGTTAGGAAAGCAAGGGTTGCTGTATTGATAAGTATTTCCTTCAGAGTCACAGAGTTAGTCATTTTGCAATTGAATGCTGTAACTTTGATTGAAGTGTCTCATTTGAATGCGAGAATGATGATTTAGTAGCTTTCACAGTTAGAGATGTTGAAATTATAGTTATGGAGCAAATCATTTCAGAAATGTGTAAGGGACCTCAATTCTTATATGATGACGAATAATAATTATATTTATTCTTCATTTTCATAGGTTTTAGTCGAAAGAGCCGAGCATGGCTTCACCAGTCCAAGCTATGCCATTTTATCCAAGTGTTTTATGAGAGTTCATTCCTGACTATTTGCTCATTTAAGAGTCATTGCTTTCTTACTAGGTTTGTTTAATCTAATAAATTTGTTGCAAAGTGGTTAAGGTTGCTTTAAATAACAACTGCATAAAGAATTGCCGTAAAATATTCACCACTTTTCTTAAATTCATAATTTGATATTTATATGCGATCATCCATAAGAGTATGGTTGACTCTGAGATTCAAAAAAGAACATTGTAGCCAGAATTAGAGAAAGAGTGTAATGGAAGTTATGCACCATAAATAAATTACAACTTGGACATCATTCTAAATGCAATCGTGGTATAATGCAGTGCGCGGCAACATAAATCATGTTTTCAAATGCTAAGTGTTTAAAAAAGAAAGAAGTTTTGTTGCTGCAACCTTTATTTAGAGGTGTGAAAAATTGTAAATCTGATCACCTATGATAACTGATTTCCATGTATCAGCAGTCTCTCCTGACTTTTTCTTGGGGCAGCTTCATAGTTTTTTGGTAGAATTGAGTGGATTGGATTGGTAGAATGGATTGTTATTTATGACTTGTTCGGAAGGTTTAATGTATTCACAGACTCAAATTTCAATAGTGAATGGAAGAATAATTTTACAGGGTATTCAATTGGCCTACACACAATAGGAAATAGATTGTGCATTTGCCAAAGGGTTTAATTCTGTTTAAAACCTAACGTAATGGGTTCCATCAGCTTATAAAGATATTTTCTGTATTGAAATTATTGGTTAAATAATGTACTTGTTAACAGACCAATGCTTTTATGCTTTTTTGGCGTATACTGATGGATTACATGAGCAATATCTCCACAAAACCACCTGGTAGTTTGTATTGAATTTATTTATTCATCTGTGTGTATCTATTCATGCAACGTTGAAGGGTAAATACTGTAATTGCTCATCAATAAAGCGTGCATTTATCTTATACAAAAATATTCAGATTGATGAAACAATGAGGATGCGGGTTATGTAATAAAAATTGAATAAATCCAAATATTTACATACCCATGTCCACAATAATTTTAAGAAGAGTCTCTCAAAAATTAATCAGTCTAGAAGCATGCCACTCTAATGGCATTCTACAAGGTGTGATCAAAAGAAGACTGAACTGATTTTATTCTGCGCAAACCATTCAATGGATCGAAATGAGACATTGCGCCATCTAGCAACACAGCTGACGGCTAAAACGAGAGGTGGTGCATTTGTTTACATGGAATTGTTACACAGCAGCAGTGGTGTCTTAATCTGTTCATCGCCACGTACAATGGCAGCAATTGAGGAGCTAGAGGAACAGCGTGTGTGCGTGAAATTTTGTTTCAAACTTGGCAAAAGTGCTACAGAGACATTGGGAATGATTCAGCAGGCCTTTGTTAATGAAGCTATGGGTCGAAGCCAGTGTTTTGAGTGGTACAGTCATTTTTATTTAGGCAGAACCTCAACAGATGAAGATTCGCGAACACCTTCAACTTCAACAGACCCAAACCATGTCAAATTTTGAACAATTTGGTGCGGAAAAATGCCCGCATGACAATTTTGACAGACATTTTGGGCGTGACGTGCATCGCATCAAAATTCGTACCGCTGGTTCAGACTGATGAATAGAGACAAAAACGTGTGGGTATTAGTTGGGAACTCTTGGATGGAGCCAATGCTGACCCAAAGTTTCTTAAAGCCATCTTAACCCCTGAAAAAACTTTGGTTTACGGTTATAATGACAAAGGCCCTGTCTTCTCAGTGAAAAGGTCTTGAATCTCCACGACCAAAGAAAGCTCGTATGTCCCCATCTGATGTGGAGGTCATGTTGGTGTGTTTCTTTGATTGGCAAGGGTTCATTCATTATGAATATGACCCTCAAGGTCAAGCCATCAACAAAGATTTCTGCTTGAATGTAATGAAGGGGCTGAGGGTTGCAGTTTGCCGAAAGATCCCAGACATGCCGAGAAAAAATGCATGGCATTTCCACCACAATAATGCGCCAGCTAACATGGCACTGATCATGACAGTGTGTTTCACCAGAACCTAACTTCCACGATCCCACAGCCACCCTACTCTCCAGACGTGGCTCCTTCAGACATTTTTTTTGGTTCCAAAGTTAAAATCAACCATCAAAGGGTGCCGATTCGACTCTATTGAGGATATAAAACTAATTGCATGGCAGACCTGAAGAGGATCCTTGCGGCAGTTTCCCAGGTAGGGTGCGAGAGCTGGAAGAAACGTTGTCAAAGGTGTGTCGTCAGCCAAGGCATGTACTTTGAGGTCGACTAGTTCAATTAAGCTGAATCTGTTGAGATAAACAAGTTATATAATTAGGTATCCTAAGCTGCTTTTGGTTTCCCACAAAGAGCTGGTGCTCAAAAAATTTTATTTGAATTTGAAAGAAAATATCCAATGAGCAAGCATGAAGAAGACTACACAAGTAATTGAAAATTAAGAAGCAATGGCGATTACATTAGTGAATAATTTGGAAAAATATATTTACTCTTTTAGATAGGCACACGGTATGCAAACATTGCTGAGGAAAGAGAACTAAGTCTCCAGACGTGAGATATTATGCAAATTTGGTGTTAAAAAATGACTAAAATAGCATGTATTATTATTATTATTAGGTAATATACCGGTTAAGGTTGGTTTTTGGATGGCCACAGCTACTAAATAAATATTTTGTGATTCCTAACAAAATACAAAATCCAGTATCCTACTCTACATCAGGTCCCTCTTCATCTCTGAGTACTTCCTTCCTCCCTTCATCCTGTCCAATATCCTGCTTCCCTTTCCTTGTTTGCTTAACATTCTCCCCCAGTCTTCAACATCTCACTGCCGGTCAATACCCCCTTCATCCACTTTCCTGCCTTTATAGGATCTCTCCCAACAAGATCTTTGCCCAACATACCAAGTACTTCTTAATTTGTTTTCTTGTCTGTCTATTTCACCTTTTCCATTCTTCTCCACACCATATTTCAAAAGCCTCCTATCTATTGTATATTCTATCCTCCTGCTTCAATGATCAAGTTTTCGTGCCGCACATGTCTCCTCCTCGGCACACACACGCTCCACATCAAAGTTTTTACGAGTCTTTTCTTAATATCCCTGCTCAACGTCCCTGTCATCAACTCCCTCCTCCTCATGAAAGCCTCTTTGCCCTACTCGATCCTTTTGGTTATGATCCTGAGAACAACTTTAGCTGCGTGGGATATCAAACTTATTTTCCTGTAGTCCTCACAAGATATAACCTTTATCTTTTTCGGAATAAGAACTAAAATTGATCTCACAAAGTCTTCTGGCCAGAGTCCTTCCTCATAGATCCTACAAATAAGCCCATTTAGCGTCTTCCTCCCTCATTTTGCTAAACATTTCAGTACTTCAGCAGGAATGTCATCCACCCCCACAGCCTTATTTAGTTTCATCTCCCTGTATGCCCTTTCTATCTCATTGTTGAGTATTCCTGGACTTAAGATATCTTCCTCTACATCATGTTACTTTTCTATGTCTAAGTTTGTTGGTCTATAATATATATAGAAATAAGTATAATTGAGAACTTAGACCAAGAAAGTTAGACAGAAGATAATAAATAATTGTTTCCTGTTGGTAGGATGGCTAACTAATATTTGAATATCCACACACATGATTGATGGGTTCCCCACTTACTTCATCAGCCCTCCCATGATGTGTGCACAACTTACTATACCTAAATATTGAAAAGATTGGGCTATATTGGCCATCGCTGGCTTCATCCCTTCCACCTTTTCCCTCCATATGACTTTGTTTACTTTATTCTTCTTTGCATTTCAGGAAATTTATGGCTAGCAGATAAGATGTGAATCCCTCTAGTGTACTCCTACCTTCATTTATATGTGTACCCAGTTTACTTGATTAAATGCTTTATAAAAGTACAAGGTGCATTAAAATACATCCTCACTCCTGATCATATGCTCGTGTTTACTTGGTACCTCATTACTGACATGGTGTCACACATACTCTTCCAAGTTCCTGATTCAAACTGTTCATAGCCTTTATACTCATTTGCTCTCTTCTTTAGTCAATGGTTGATGACCCCAGCTGATCTCTCACCTAAAGTAATATGTTAATAGATAGTTTTGAAATGAGTGAATGCTTCGGTGTGTGAAATCGAACTTCATTGTTCAATGGTCTTTTTGTACGTCTGCTACTTTTTTGGAATATTATCCAAATCAATTTGTCTACCAGCCAAACCTGCCTCCTAAATGCTATTACTGAGACCATAAAAACTATTTTAAGCTGCATGCAAAATCAGACTTATTGCAATGAATACAAAACATATATTTATAGCCTTTTCCCTTTTTGGAATAGGGACTAACAATGATTTAACAAATTCTTCTGGCCACATTCATCCTTCGTAAATGCCAATAAATAGTTTTAAAAAAATCTTCTTCCTGCACTATTTAAATTTTTAAAAGCAACACAGGAATGTTTTCAACCCCCTAGGCCTTTTTTTTGTTAAAATTTCCTCCATGTTCTATTGTCCATTTAATCAGTTAAGCCTTGAAATAAATTATTCTATGTACACCATTTTTTATCATGATGTCGCTTGTTTAATTTCCTTTTAAAAGTTCTCTATTCCTTTCAACTATCTGATATTTTATGGCTCAACTCATATATTGTTGACTTAGCTTTGATTGTTTGCTACAATTTTCCTTTCTTACTTCCTAACATTTTTCCACATTTCTATCTTCCTAATCATTCAGTCCATAATCCTTTGTCTTTCTCGTCCTTTTCCCATACCCATGTCCATTCCCATTCAGGACGCAGAAGATATATTCCCCTTTTGATATATCCCCAATTCTTCTCGATAGTTCCCACCTTCTTTCCTTCAGTTACAATTTTTTCTGCTGTCTGAATATCCTCCCTCATTGCACTGATTCAATCAGATGCAAAATACTACTCTGTTACTAAATTGCTAATTACAAAATGGTGATCATATCCACTCCTAGGAACAAATGTAAATGTATTTTTCTGTTTCTCAATAACAAATTGACAATCTAACCAATCCATTTATGAGTAGCCTCCCATGTAACCCTATGCCATTTGTAGTATCAAACAAAGTTTTGGTTGTTATTTATACCTGTCTTATCAATTGATTCCTTTAAGTGGTCATATCTTGGTTAAAATTAGTAGTTCATCTGGTACTGATTCCTGGCCGTATCTCATTTTGCAGCAGATAAACAACTTTAATATTTTCCTGGAGTAATTGGCCTACTACGCTTGCCCAGTGGCCTCGCTGCATAATCCCCCCACCCCGGTCTTTGCAGGGAACGAAAGCCTGAACCCCTCCCATCCCAACTCCCCCATTCGATTCCTAGCACACGCTGTGTGAGGCCCACCGGCCAATCTCATGAGTCATGGAATTAAACTGGTATTCGCGGTCAACGGCTCCCTCTGGCTTTAGGTAACACTCCAGCTGACCCATTTGACATCGACCCCGCGAGTTAAATGAGGAGACCTCTGCATTAGATCTTGTGTAGTGTGGTATACAGGATTAGCAGCCGTGACCTCTTTTCAATTTACTGCTAACGGCTTCAGAAAGTTTGTCTTGAGCAATACTTGTTCATCCCCCACCCCCTTGTAATACGTTTCTTCGTCATCGTAATACGTCATTTGTTCATTTGTGAGGACACTCCTTCTTCATAGCTCGCCCTCACTCGGCGCCGACTCTTCGCAGCGATCGGAGGTAAGAAGCTCCATGAAGCCAAAACTTAGAACATTGCTCATTAAAGCAATCAAGTAATAGGCATACAATAGTTCTCAACGTACGATTTTTGATCAAATTAACAATTTTGGCTCGAATTTCGCGTTGATGGCACGCAGTTCTTTCGAAACAGTTAACTTCGATTATGTGCATCTGCATAGGGAGGTGTTAAACATATTTTTTTCTTACCACGCGCGTGAGGGCTCGATATTCTTACCTGTTAGAGGTTTACTGTTGAGTGTTCTAATTAGTGCGTAATCATTTTCCCAAATTCTTAGAAATGTAATATCGTTATTTTATTTAAAACTATCCCTTGTGTTTTAGGATGCGTCGTGCTTTCAATGCCGAACTAAGAAGTCGTGACCTGAGACCTAAAAATCCTTTTCTTTGTTTTAGCTGTTCTGGTATTTATTTCCCTAATCCACTCGAAAATTGATTTTCGTTTTCTCTGATGATGATCCTTTTTAAATTTTTTCCAGGGATATCAAGGGGTGAATGAGGAATTGGTGAGAAATTCCAAACGGGATGGATCGGAAAGAACTCAATCTTCTGACTCCATGGGAAGAAGTCGTGATAGTATGAAGACCACGGAATAACCCAGCCAAGGAGTTCAAAATCGAGAGCTGGTGGAAATCATGGTAAGTAGGTAACGTTTCATATTCAGGGTGATATGTAGAAAACTAAGGATTTTATCAATGTTCCGAGTTCAAAAGGCACAGATGTACATTCCATGAGTGGCCCATTTCCATAACCATTCTTCGCATAGGAGCGGCGTCGTCGTGGTTTAAGTGTTTTGGCACGTAAACCCTATTGGGTTACGAGACGGAAGCCCTTAGACATTAGGTGAAATCTTCTCAATTTTTGCAAACTTATTTTCGTGTTACGTATTACTATGCATATTACTACAACAGTTTCCAGTGGCATAAGTAAAATAAGAATGATTCACTTTAGGTAAGAATCGGAAGGTGACTTAGCTCTTCGGTTTTCATTCGGAACATAATTAATAAAGACGACTTAGTTACGTACTCCCTCGGATTACTTCTATGCTATTCTACTAGTAGTAAGCACGTTAATCGAGTTTAGATTGCATATAGTATTAGATTAGTAGATATTATTTCTTCTCTCTGATAAAATCACTCTCATAAATTTACGTACTTAAGGAAATATTACGTCAGAATGTCCACAATCTGGAGCATGCGGTCAATTCGCATATTGAAAAAATATTTTTTCGACTTTTCATGAGTGCATTATTCCAAACGACTATCCGCGACATTCGCATTGGAATGCGGTTGTCGAGGATAAATAGGATGGATAATCTAGCGATGATCTACAAGACAGAATCACATAGAGATTTTATGAATATCTTCTTAATAACTACAGCATTTTTGCTGACATCACTTCTGTAATTTCTTGATGAACGTCTCTTAGCCTGTCGTTAGAATTTCGATTAAATTTCACATGGTGGACAATTGTAACTGTTAAGTTGTATTTGATAGATAAGAATGTTATTAATTCACGTTTAAACCTTTTTAATAATTATGAAGGTACACCTTATGATTACTTTTTAATTATTCTGCGAGTCGCTATGAGCCGGATTCACATTACATTTAGCATAAGAGGCACGAGATTATTATCTCCCCATAAAATGTCTCATAAATTTGTGTAATACATGTAACAACAATATCGTTAACAATGCGTTTTTCTAAAATATTTATTATTTAATTCAATTTACTTTCCAAGAGTGCATCAATTTATAACTCATATAAAATTATGTTTATTGCTCAAGACATCTTTGGGGGCAAGATGGAAGCAAATAGAGATTTAGTTAATTTCTTCCTATTAACTTACTTTTCATTCGTATATTAAAATATTACTGACATTCTTTTCACACCATCTACTTAAAAAAAATTTACTGGCATAATTCGTTAAAGTATTAGGTGAACGTCTTAGCCGGTCTTTCGAATTTCAATCAAATTTACCAAGGAGATATTAGTTAGATAACAGCAATATATTTTAAGTAAGAATGATACCTCGAATTCACCTTGAGTAAGAATCGTAAGGCAAAGTTAACCGTTGATATCGATTAAAATCCTATTTATCTAATAATTACTATCGTACATCCTAAGAATACTTAATTAATTATTCTTTGAGTCGCTGTTAGCCTGTTCATCGAATTCAGATTCAATTTAGTATAAGAGACACTTTGTTCTCTCCCCGCTAAAATCACTTCCTCATAATTTTCGGTAATCCAGATGATTTTACGTCATCAATCATCTTTGTAAAGCAATGCGCATTAAGTGCCTTTTATTGTCATTTATTGTCATTTATTTTGTCATTTATTTCGATTTTGTTTCCATGAATGCATTTGAAGTCCATAAACATTCTTTGCATAAGAACGTCTTTGTCGTGGCTAAATAGGAAATTCATCTCGGGTTACAAGGTGGAAGCTTTTAGGCATTGAGGTTAGGGTTTTTCCTAATTAAGAGTCGACAAGTTTGAAAAGTTTCCAACCTCAAACATTTCAGAAAAAAATATGTTGCATCTTTGTTAGGTCGGAAACTTTTCAGACGCCCGAATGTTGTAACTAATTTCTGACATCATCTCATATTGTAACGCATTCTTAGTCGACAAATACTTATTACAACAATTATCTTAATTAATTAACTAGCATTTCCAACATACGATTTGATTTTTACTAATATATTACTATTGGCATATACTTCCCATGAGTGCATTATTCCACAACTATTTTTTGTATAGGGGCGTTGCTGTCGCAGCTGAATAGGAATGATATGTTCCAAAGAAACTGCGGGAGATGCCGCAACAGTAACTTTTAACAGAGTCATCCGCTAATGTGCATTCCATGGCAACAATTTCAGAGTTTACAAATCATTCGCCTTGACTGCGATGTATTTCATCCTGGGTTAAATGGCTGAAGCACTTGCACATTTGGTGAATATCTTTAATTACCACTAACCTATTAATGACGTTACATTGTTTCGTTAAACTCTATTAGCCAGTCATTCGAATTTCGAATCAAGTTTACATAAGGGACATTTGTCGATTTCCGGTGGTTTTTATTAATTAAATATTTGTGAAAACTTCTACAACCTAAGATCTTAGGCATTGAGTGAATTTGTTCCTTATTACCTTCTAATTTACTTACGGACATTGCTAGTTTAAATTTCGGTAAACGCCTATTCTGTAACAAAATTTTGTCAGCGTCAAGTGGTATTGGTTAAATAAAAATGATACTTAATACGCCTTGAAGGAAGGAATCCAAAGGTGAAGTAGCTCTTTCATATTGATTGAAATTCTATTCAATGATTACTTACTAACTTCCTCCCAGGGGCGTATTTACCAGCACGCCAACTACGCCTTAGCGTAGGGCGTCAGATCCCAGGGTCGGTATAAGTCTGGGAATTTTATTTCTTCAGTTGTTTCAATTTTTTTAATGCAAACATATTGATTCAAAATCCCGCGCGTTTTCTTTTTAGAAAAAAAGTTCCACCAAAGGCCGCCAGGAGCAAGAATCCTGTGTTTACATTAGTCATCGTCTTGCGAATGATCACGCTATTGCTTTTTTCGCTAGTTCCTGTTGTTAGGCGCGAGGACCTTGTGGACACATTGAATTTGGTTCGCATTATATAAACACAAACTCTGAATTGTGAAAATTAATTCCTTAAGGGGGCGGCAGACATTGACTATATATAGCGTAGGGCGGCAGATGGGGTCAATACGCCCCTGCTTCCTCCAATTACTTTTCAAATGATTATGAGAGGTCTTATTAGCCCGTTATTCGAGCTAAGATTATATTTAATATATGAGGCACTTCTTATATCCACTCAAAATCGCTGTATGTACTCTCGGTAACATGACCTCAGCAATTATCTTGATACATATCTCTGATAAAATCACTCTTATAAAATTACGTCAACTTTTAAAAACTTAATATATTTTCGACTATCTTTCCATGAGTGCATCTTTTACAATTTTTCGCATAGGTTGCTTTTCGCGGTTACTAGGATGGATATAATATTCATCTCTGGTTGCAAGATAGAAGCACATAGAGATTTAGTTGTACTTTGTGCCTAATGACTAATTAACATAATGACTTACACTACTCAATAAATTATTCGTTGAACTTTTAATTGCCAGTCATTGGATTTGCCATTAAATTTAGCAAGTAGATATTATTTAGTTACCAGCAATAGTTGTTAAATGAGAATGACATTTAATTCACAAGAAAGAAATATATGGGGAAGTAGCTCTTTGATTTGATTGAAATCCTTTTTAATTATTATAAATATACTCTTTCAGATTAAATTTTAAACTATTCTGCTAGTCCTTATCAGCCAGTTTCCCAAATTCGGATTACAGTTAACATTAAAAGTACTTTAGTCTCTCTCTATGAAAACGCTGGCTCATATATATATTACCTACGCTTTGTAATATACTGTAAAAATTTATCTAAATTAATTAATGCTCATTTCTAACAACCTTGTTATTTTTATCAATTCAAATTCTCTGAGTAAATTATTCGAAAAGCATTCCTTGCTTAGGAGAAACTTTGTCGGGTTGATGTGTCTATGCAGTGACTGATGTTGAAACCGTTAAAATATTAGGAATTTACATTGATACAAAACTTAACTGCGAGACTCGCATCAGTCAGACCTGTAATAAACTGAGAAGAAGTGCATGTATGTTAAGAAAGCTCAACTTTCTTATTTCCAATGAGTATTGTTTAACACTTTATCATGTCTTCTTTCAATGTCATTTTAATTATGGTGTTGCGTTATGGGATCATTCCCCACATTTTAAACAAATTTTGCAACTACAAAAGAGGGCTATGTGCTTCCCACCACATGATTCCTGCAAGCAAGATAAATCTGAATCATGACTGTATCTAGTTCATATATCTTTAAAGCTGTCATTCATTTGAGAGTCAATATAGAATCTTACCAATTAAGAACTAATATCCAAAACAACCCCACAAGAGGTAAATCACTAAATGGATATTTATCATAAATAATTGATGGGTAATCTTATTTCACTCACCTTTTGTGTAAAACGTCGGTAATATAATCTTTCCCACTCTTTCTTTTACCGCTAAATATAAGAATACCCGCAGAGACATTTTAATATAACGGAATGATAAAATGCACAACAGAATTTGTCATGATTCTTGACAATGCCGTATAATAGGCAATGCTAAAAACTAGCAAGATTTCCCAAAAACTGATCCTTAAATTTCATTCCAGCTAAGAGCCGAAACACGTCACTAGAAAATAAACAGCATGATTTATAAAGAAATGTGTATATATTTTTTAAAAACTCACACACGCGACAAAAAATTAAGAAGCAAAAAGGCAATTCTTGTTCATGCATTGTGGTAAAGAGAAGAGATTGATATTTTCTAAATGCTAAGTTTGCAGTTCCATGTGCATCCGAAACGCGTCAGCAGGGGTCAAGTAGATGCATATCCAGTAGTAATATGACCTCATTGCAAAGAAAAGAAGTAATCAATAATTTTATCATATCTACTGCTACTTATTTTCATAGCTACTTATTAAAATAACATTTCGTAATTCTCGAAATTTTAGTTCCTTGCAAGACTTCCATGTCATGCAAATCTTTTGCTTTCATATAATTTATACTGGGCAATAAAACAGCCTACTGGATTTTCTGCCCGCCTAAATAATGTAATTACCAATTAATGCCCTGAACTGTTTATTTTAAGTGTTATTGACTGTCTCCCATCTGACCATCAAGGTATAAGCTTTACTTCACAGCAATTATAGAAGGTGGAGAGAGTTTCCAATTGCTTATATCTTAAATGAATTGGAATGGTATTTACACAGACTCCGTAGAGAAAAACTTGTTTTTAGGTAATTTCCTCGACATTTTTGAATAATTATTTCCGCAAAAAATACTAAACTCCATGCCCACTAAAAATAAAAATAATCTCTGGTATACTGGGGAATTATTAGCTCTTTGAAATGATTTACTTAGCTACTATAACTCTAACAAAATCAGCAGAAGCCGGCATGACAAAGAGGCTTACTTGATATACATAAGATCAATCAGTAAGGTGTGCAAAAAATAAAGCTTATTAGGATTTCATTTTGAATTCAAAAAAGTAACAAAAGGCGGAGTTGGTCATGGTAACGGAAAAAAAGCTTCCTTTTATCCCAGATTTTGTAAATAATTTTTTCTTTAAAGTTGTTCCGGACAATTTTTTCTCTCATATCATTGATGCTGCCCACAAACCTTTTTTTTTAATAGGTATGGAATCATAATTGTACTTAGTTTAGATATCTTTGAGGCTCTGATTCATGTGAAAGTTAATCTAGAAACTTACCAATTAAGATCTAACATCCATAACTAACCCACAAGAGGTAAATCAAATCTAAATACTACATATTGTAGATTGTCATCAACTTAACACATTTCATAATATGAACATACGACGGTATTACTAACTGCCTACTCATTTGAAATCTGATGGTATCGAGAGTCTCAAGAATAGGGTATATACCTGGTTACTTGTTCATCCAATTGACTTATTGGATGAATTCTTTTCTTACAGTCTACATCGCATTTAAGAACTCGTTTGTATGTAAAATAATATTTCTATTGACGACATTTAATATGGTTGTACCATTTTTCAAAATGAATCCAGTATTATTATTATTATGCCGGTTGATACGATGGATTGAACTCGGATGACTAGGCGATTGCTCTTAAATATTTAGTGAATTTTTCCTAATAACATTGAAACTAAGTATTAAAATTACTTGTAAATTAGTCGATGAACTTCTATTAGGCTGTCATTTGTATTTAGATTAGTTTAAGGTGATAATATTTAATGGCTAGAGGTATTTGTCAAATAAAAATGATACTTGATTCTCCTAGGAGTAACAATCCTAAATCGAAGTAGCTCTTATATATTGATTGAAATCCTTGGTTTAATTACTATTGACCTACCCAATCAGATTACTTTTTAATTTATTCTTCGAGTCCCTATTAGCCCTTTTCTTGATTTTAGATTACATTTGGCATTAGAGGTACTTTCTTCTCTCCCCCAAAAATTGCCGTCTCATAATTTTTACTGCTCTTTGATATAATAACAATTATCTAAATTAATTAATACGCCTTTCAAACAAACGTATAGGTTATTTCGATTTGCTTTTCTTTAGTGCACCATTTCATAACCATAATCCGCATGAGATCGTCGTTTTTATGCTTGAATAGGAGCAAGTTTCCAGCGGTATACGTAAAATAAGAATGATTCATTTTAGGTAAGAATCGGATGGTGAATTAGCTCTTTGATATTTATTTAGATAACATTTAGTATTTGAGATAATTTATCCACAAAGGCTGTCTCAAAATTTTACGTAACCCAGGCAATATTACGTCAACATATCTCTTTTGTCAAACCGTATTGTTCAAAAGTGTATACTTTTTCGACTTACTCTCCGTGAGTGCATCATTGCATGATGATTTTGCATACGAGCGTTGTTGTGGATTAATAGGAATGATATGGAATTCATCTTGAGTGAAAACATGGGAGTGCCTCGACATCGTTTGAATTTTTTCTCCGTTTTTAATTACTTTTGTTCTGACGTCACTCGTTAAATTTATCGATGAGCATCTACTAACATGTCATTTGAATTCCGATTAAATTTGATGCAGTGGACATTTGTAAATGTTTGGTGGTATTTGTTAAATAGGAATGACAGTGATTCGCCTTTAATTTAGAATCGTCAGGCAGTGCAGCTCTTTAATATTGATTTAAATCTCTTTAAATAGTTACTACCGTACCTTATGTTTATTTTAAAATTATTTTGCAAGTCGCTAAATGCCCATTACTCAAATTTAGAATAAAATTTAATATTAGACGTACTTCCTCATCTCTGCCCCGTAGTTTTCAGTGCTAATTGATGACACATTCTTATCTCCCCTCAAAATCGCTGGAAGTACTCTCGGTAACTTGACCTCAGCAATTATCTTAATTAATGCTCATTTCTAAAAGGCATGAGTTTTTAAATTTACATCTAATTCGTAAATCATTCCAAAACCATTCTCCCCATGGGAATGTAGTTGTCGCGGTAAAATGCAATGGATATGCAATTGCTCTTGCATTACAGGACGAATGCGCTAAAACATTCATAGAATTTCTTCTTTATAACTTACTGACATTACGCGTTCAATTATTCGGAGAACGTCTATTAGCTGGTCATTCGAAATCCGATTAATTTTAGGAAGCAGATAATCGTTAGTTTTCAGTGGTTTTTGTTAGGTATTACCTAATTGAGGTAAAAATCGTACTGTTTGTTATTTTTCATGTCTGCAAGACTATCATTCGAATTTCGATTGAATTATACATGAGGGACATTTTTCATTCACCAGTGGGATTTGTTATTAAAGAATCACACGAGGGGGACCCCAAAAGTAACGGGAATTTGGCTGCGGTGCTTTATTCGGCCGGTCGTACGTCAGGCTCACGCCACTTACGTAAGTATGCGCAGCGCCGTCGCTGTGACTAGATCGGTCCGTCCACGAGAGCTGTTTCAGTGAAACTACTTTTTTATTTCATGTTGTGTGAATTTAACTCGAGAGGCCAAATGACGCAAAGATTTGAATAATTTTGAAGCCTACCCCGACCCGTCGACTGTACAAAAGGACAAGAGCAAAGTGAAAGTGTGAAAAGGTTATTCATTTCATGAGTAGGGCACGTTTATTTAATATTTCTCCGGAGTAATGGGGCTACTGCCCTTGCCCAATGGCCTCGCTGCACAATCCCCCCCTCACTCTGCGCCGACTCTTCGCAGCGGTCGGAGGTAATATTTAATGGTATTTCTATACAATGATAGTAATCCTTTTTAATAAGAGCCTGAGAAAAACTTAAGTGTTACGGGAATGCAAACTTATTGTTCTGCAATCCTCCCATGATTTAGCCTTTACCTTTTATGAAACAGGAGCCAATGCTGATCTCATATAACATTCTGGCTATATTCCTTCCTCTCGGATACTAAGAATCAGTCCATACATTGTCTCTGCCTAACACATTTTTGTAAACTTTTTAGTAGTTCCATAAAAATTCTGTCTACTCACATGGCCTTATTTGCATATGCTACATAATTTTACGTCAAAAATTATGATGATTAATCAATGCACATTTCTAAAATGCCTTTTATTTTTCAAAAGACTTTTTTCATTTCATGACCATTATTCCCGAAGTTTTCCGATGTGGTAAATGGCTGGTAAAAAGTAGTGAAAATGCAAAATGCATGATCTCCTTTTACCAGTATAATAGTAGATAATTAAAATAAATGTATGTTTTAAAAGTAAAATAAATTGTAAAATGAACTTTCTGTGCAGATAATTTATGGATAATGAAGTAATAATACGCAGCTAGAGGGAAAAAACCTGAATGATGGAATTTATTTAACTCAATCGTAGATGAAAAATGACAAGATCATGAACTGAATGTTACCTCAAGATAAAAGGTACTGTAGGAAAGAAAGAAAAAAGATCGAAGACAACACTTCCTTCGATAGATGGTAGTTTCAACTTTCAACAATTAAATAAGGCTTTTCCTTTTAATCCTTAGGTCTTCTCCTTTACCTCATTCTTTTCCAATACTTTGATTTTCAAGTTAAGAGATTTCTATTTGCATTCATAACCTTTTTATTCATGTTACTTAAATGCCCTGTCTCAGTAAATCATTTCGCTCCAGCACATTTTTAACCCTTCTTGTAATTGGGCATACAATCATATCGGTCATCATTAAGATAACTTTAAACAAACAGTTACAGCCAATATTTCATGTATTATGTCTTAAGCTATTTATCATTATTTTTTTAATAAATGTGAATGATTCATTTTTTAGAAATTTTCCGTTGTTTGTGTTAACTCGTGAGAAAAAACACAGAAAAATCCAAAACACAAATAGATAATTAAAAAAAATAGTTATAAACGTAAGTTAAATAATTGGAATAAATAAATTAAATAATTGTAATGCATTTTTAATTACAGATATTTTATGGATACTGAAATAATAATGCGGAACGTAAGGGAAAAAACCTGAAGGATAGAAATTCTCATCACTTTCACTCACTCCTTGATGAAAGGATTACGAGAGTAGGGATATCAAGAAAGAAGAAAGAAAAGAGAAGACTTGGATGAAAAAAGAAGTGTGAAGAAAGCTTAGGGCGTGTGTTTTAGTTAGGCACTAAGCGGTGCTTAACGTAGCGTAGTTAGGGCCCATAAGGCAACCCGCCGTGGGTTTTTACGCGGTTTTGGTGGGGAGTGTATTATGTATGTGTACTAATCCCCTTTCTCCACAGGTGAATTCAAGAAAAGAAGATCATGGATGTGAAGAATGAAGAAAGAAGAGAGAGGAAAACACTTCCTCCGATAGAAGGCAAGTTAAGAGATTTCGGTTTGCATTTCTAGCCTTTTTCTCTACGTTGCTTAAATGTACTGTCTCAGTAGATCATTTGGCTACAACACATTTGTTGCCCCTCTTGAAAATGGGCATACAGTAAATCAGAAAAGATAACTTTTAACAAAAGTAACAGCCAAGTTACGTTTTATATTTTACATATTTAGCTATTTGGCATTTTTTTCAGTAGAAATGTGGATGATTTACCTTTAAAGACATTTTCCGTTGTTCAATCTGGTAATTTCTATTAGTTATGAGACAAAATAGAGGAATGAGCGTAATCATCTTTTACCAATAAAAATCTACATAATCAGAATAATAATCATAAATATAATAAATAAATTAATTAATTGTAAAATCTACTTTCATTGCAGATACGTTCTGGAGACGGAAAGCATAATACAGCCCTTGCCGGAGAAAACATTAAGGATGTAATTTAACATCAGTTTCACTCCCTTCTAGACAAAATGTGAAGATCACATACGTCAAGAAGGAAGAGAAAGACTTCCTCCGATGGAGAACGAAATCAAAGTAATGATTGGGGCGCAAATTTTAGTTATTCCCCCAGTGGGATAATAGTTTGAGCAGATAAATTTCTGGTAGTCGCCTTGTCACTCGAATTCTATTTATATAGAGCTTTAAAGTTTTTTTTCTACCCTTAAAACGACTTTCTGATATGGACGAATGCTACGTAATTTTGTGATAACAATAACCATGATTCATCGAGCACATATGCAAACAAGTTTTATTTTTTGAAATCACTTTTTTGAGCAAATAGTTCCATAACCAGTATTCAAGATATTATCTGTTCTTCATGTGTTAAATGATGGTAAAAAGCAGTAAAAATGAAAAGAGCATAAATTGCTGTGACCAGTGTAAAATAGTAAAGAGGATAACTATAATTTTATAGTAAAAATAGGTTAGTCATTGTAAAATCCATTCTTTTCACAGATAATTAATGGATCCCGAATGAATGATAACGGTACCAGGGATAAACCTAAAAGATGGATTTTATCATCACTTCAACTTCTTACAATATGAATATATGACAAGATTATGAGCGGGAAGAATGAACAAAGAAACCTGCCACCGATGGAGAAAGGAGTTCGAGCAAGGAATTTGTAAGAGTTGGATTCATTTTTAAATAAATTTTCCGTCGTTCATTTTAGCAGTTTGTTTATTCATCAGAAAAAAGAGAAATTCAAAAAGCATTATCTCTGTTACTCATGTTATACTGCTTAATTATAGTAATAGTAATAAATATAATAAATAGATGAATTCCACTTTCTTTACAGAAAATTTGCGGATAAAGCAGAAATAATGAAGAACTTACCGGAATAAACCTGAAGAACGGAAATTTTCATCACTTTCACTCACGCCATGATGAAACGATTACAAGATTATGGATATCAAGAATGAAGAAAGAAAAGCGAAGATTCCTCGAATGAAGAAAGAAGTGTGAAGAAAGCTTAGGGCGCGTGTTTTAGTTAGGCACATGTTATGTATATGTGTACTAATGCCCTTTCTCCACAGGTGACTTCAAGAAAAGAAGATCATGGATGTCAAGAAAGAAGAAAGAAAAGAGAAGACTTCTTGGATGAAGAAAGAAGTGTGAAGAAAGCTTAGGGCGCGTGTTTTAGTTAGGCACTAAGCGGTGGAAATAATTGCGTAGTTAGGGCCCATAAGGCAACCCGCCGTGGGTTTTTACGCGGTTTTGGTGGGGACTGTTATATGTATATGTGTACTAATGCCCTTTCTCCACAGGTGACTTCAAGAAAAGAAGATCATGGATGTCAAGAAAGAAAAAAGAAAAGACAAGACTTCTTGGATGAAGAAAGAAGTGAGAAGAAAGCTTAGGGCGCGTGTTTAAGTTAGGAACTAAGCGGTGCATAACGTAGCGTAGTTAGGGCCCATAAGGCAACCCGCCGTGGGTTTTTACGCGGTTTTGGTGGGGAGTGTTATATGTATATGTGTACTAATGCCCTTTCTCCACAGGTGACTTCAAGAAAAGAAGATCATGGATGTCAAGAAAGAAGAAAGAAAAGAGAAGACTTCTTGGATGAAGAAAGAAGTGTGAAGAAAGCTTAGGGCGCGTGTTTTAGTTAGGCACTAAGCGGTGGAAATAATTGCGTAGTTAGGGCCCATAAGGCAACCCGCCGTGGGTTTTTACGCGGTTTTGGTGGGGACTGTTATATGTATATGTGTACTAATGCCCTTTCTCCACAGGTGACTTCAAGAAAAGAAGATCATGGATGTCAAGAAAGAAAAAAGAAAAGACAAGACTTCTTGGATGAAGAAAGAAGTGAGAAGAAAGCTTAGGGCGCGTGTTTAAGTTAGGAACTAAGCGGTGCATAACGTAGCGTAGTTAGGGCCCATAAGGCAACCCGCCGTGGGTTTTTACGCGGTTTTGGTGGGGAGTGTATTATGTATATGTGTACTAATCCCCTTTCTCCACAGGTGACTTCAAGAAAAGAAGATCATGGATGTGAAGAATGAAGAAAGAAGAGAGAGGAAAACACTTCCTCCGATAGAAGGCAAGTTAAGAGATTTCGGTTTGCATTTCTAGCCTTTTTCTCTACGTTGCTTAAATGTACTGTCTCAGTAGATCGTTTGGCTACAACATATTTGTTGCCCCTCTTGAAAATGGGCATACAGTAAATCAGAAAAGATAACTTTTAACAAAAGTAACAGCCAAGTTACGTTTTATATTTTACATATTTAGCTATTTGGCATTTTTTTCAGTAGAAATGTGGATGATTCACTTTTAAGGACATTTTCCGTTGTTCAATCTGGTAATTTCTATTAGTTATGAGACAAAATAGAGGAATGAGCGTAATCATCTTTTACCAATAAAAATCTACATAATCAGAATAATAATCATAAATATAATAAATAAATTAATTAATTGTAAAATCTACTTTCATTGCAGATACGTTCTGGAGACGGAAAGCATAATACAGCCCTTGCCGGAGAAAACATTAAGGATGTAATTTAACATCAGTTTCACTCCCTTCTAGACAAAATGTGAAGATCACATACGTCAAGAGGGAAGAGAAAGACTTCCTCCGATGGAGAACGAAATCAAAGTAATGATTAGGGGGCAAATTTTAGTTATTCCCCCAGTGGGATAATAGTTTGAGCAGATAAATTTCTGGTAGTCGCCTTGTCACTCGAATTCTATTTATATAGAGCTTTAAAGTTTTTTTTCTACCCTTAAAACGACTTTCTGATATGGACGAATGCTACGTAATTTTGTGATAACAATAACCATGATTCATCGAGCACATATGCAAACAAGTTTTATTTTTTGAAATCACTTTTTTGAGCAAATAGTTCCATAACCAGTATTCAAGATATTATCTGTTCTTCATGTGTTAAATGATGGTAAAAAGCAGTAAAAATGAAAAGAGCATAAATTGCTGTGACCAGTGTAAAATAGTAAAGAGGATAACTATAATTTTATAGTAAAAATAGGTTAGTCATTGTAAAATCCATTCTTTTCACAGATAATTAATGGATCCCGAATGAATGATAACGGTACCAGGGATAAACCTAAAAGATGGATTTTATCATCACTTCAACTTCTTACAATATGAATATATGACAAGATTATGAGCGGGAAGAATGAACAAAGAAACCTGCCACCGATGGAGAAGGGAGTTCGAGCAAGGAATTTGTAAGAGTTGGATTCATTTTTAAATAAATTTTCCGTCGTTCATTTTAGCAGTTTGTTTATTCATCAGAAAAAAGAGAAATTCAAAAAGCATTATCTCTGTTACTCATGTTATACTGCTTAATTATAGTAATAGTAATAAATATAATAAATAGATGAATTCCACTTTCTTTACAGAAAATTTGCGGATAAAGCAGAAATAATGAAGAACTTACCGGAATAAACCTGAAGAACGGAAATTTTCATCACTTTCACTCACGCCATGATGAAACGATTACAAGATTATGGATATCAAGAATGAAGAAAGAAAAGCGAAGATTCCTCGAATGAAGAAAGAAGTGTGAAAAAAGCTTAGGGTGCGTGTTTTAGTTAGGCACTAAGCGGTGCATAACGTAGCGTAGTTAGGGCCCATAAGGCAACCCGCCGTGGGTTTTTACGCGGTTTTGGTGGGGACTGTTATATGTATATGTGTACTAATGCCCTTTCTCCACAGGTGACTTCAAGAAAAGAAGATCATGGATGTCAAGAAAGAAGAAAGAAAAGAGAAGACTTCTTGGATGAAGAAAGAAGTGTGAAGAAAGCTTAGGGCGCGTGTTTTAGTTAGGCACTAAGCGGTGGAAATAATTGCGTAGTTAGGGCCCATAAGGCAACCCGCCGTGGGTTTTTACGCGGTTTTGGTGGGGACTGTTATATGTATATGTGTACTAATGCCCTTTCTCCACAGGTGACTTCAAGAAAAGAAGATCATGGATGTCAAGAAAGAAAAAAGAAAAGACAAGACTTCTTGGATGAAGAAAGAAGTGTGAAGAAAGCTTAGGGCGCGTGTTTAAGTTAGGCACTAAGCGGTGCATAACGTAGCGTAGTTAGGGCCCATAAGGCAACCCGCCGTGGGTTTTTACGCGGTTTTGGTGGGGAGTGTTATATGTATATGTGTACTAATCCCCTTTCTCCACAGGTGAATTCAAGAAAAGAAGATCATGGATGTGAAGAATGAAGAAAGAAGAGAGAGGAAAACACTTCCTCCGATAGAAGGCAAGTTAAGAGATTTCGGTTTGCATTTCTAGCCTTTTTCTCTACGTTGCTTAAATGTACTGTCTCAGTAGATCGTTTGGCTACAACATATTTGTTGCCCCTCTTGAAAATGGGCATACAGTAAATCAGAAAAGATAACTTTTAACAAAAGTAACAGCCAAGTTACGTTTTATATTTTACATATTTAGCTATTTGGCATTTTTTTCAGTAGAAATGTGGATGATTTACCTTTAAAGACATTTTCCGTTGTTCAATCTGGTAATTTCTATTAGTTATGAGACAAAATAGAGGAATGAGCGTAATCATCTTTTACCAATAAAAATCTACATAATCAGAATAATAATCATAAATATAATAAATAAATTAATTAATTGTAAAATCTACTTTCATTGCAGATACGTTCTGGAGACGGAAAGCATAATACAGCCCTTGCCGGAGAAAACATGAAGGATGTAATTTAACATCAGTTTCACTCCCTTCTAGAAAAAATGTGAAGATCACATACGTCAAAAAGGAAGAGAAAGACTTCCTCCGATGGAGAACGAAATCAAAGTAATGATTGGGGCGCAAATTTTAGTTATTCACCCAGTGGGATAATAGTTTGAGCAGATAAATTTCTGGTAGTCGCCTTGTCACTCGAATTCTATTTATATAGAGCTTTAAAGTTTTTTTTCTACCCTTAAAACGACTTTCTGATATGGACGAATGCTACGTAATTTTGTGATAACAATAACCATGATTCATCGAGCACATATGCAAACAAGTTTTATTTTTTGAAATCACTTTTTTGAGCAAATAGTTCCATAACCAGTATTCAAGATATTATCTGTTCTTCATGTGTTAAATGATGGTAAAAAGCAGTAAAAATGAAAAGAGCATAAATTGCTGTGACCAGTGTAAAATAGTAAAGAGGATAACTATAATTTTATAGTAAAAATAGGTTAGTCATTGTAAAATCCATTCTTTTCACAGATAATTAATGGATCCCGAATGAATGATAACGGTACCAGGGATAAACCTAAAAGATGGATTTTATCATCACTTCAACTTCTTACAATATGAATATATGACAAGATTATGAGCGGGAAGAATGAACAAAGAAACCTGCCACCGATGGAGAAGGGAGTTCGAGCAAGGAATTTGTAAGAGTTGGATTCATTTTTAAATAAATTTTCCGTCGTTCATTTTAGCAGTTTGTTTATTCATCAGAAAAAAGAGAAATTCAAAAAGCATTATCTGTTACTCATGTTATACTGCTTAATTACAGTAATAGTAATAAATATAATAAATAGATGAATTCCACTTTCTTTACAGAAAATTTGCGGATAAAGCAGAAATAATGAAGAACTTACCGGAATAAACCTGAAGAACGGAAATTTTCATCACTTTCACTCACGCCATGATGAAACGATTACAAGATTATGGATATCAAGAATGAAGAAAGAAAAGCGAAGATTCCTCGAATGAAGAAAGAAGTGTGAAGAAAGCTTAGGGCGCGTGTTTTAGTTAGGCACTAAGCGGTGCATAACGTAGCGTAGTTAGGGCCCATAAGGCAACCCGCCGTGGGTTTTTACGCGGTTTTGGTGGGGAGTGTATTATGTATATGTGTACTAATCCCCTTTCTCCACAGGTGACTTCAAGAAAAGAAGATCATGGATGTGAAGAATGAAGAAAGAAGAGAGAGGAAAACACTTCCTCCGATAGAAGGCAAGTTAAGAGATTTCGGTTTGCATTTCTAGCCTTTTTCTCTACGTTGCTTAAATGTACTGTCTCAGTAGATCGTTTGGCTACAACATATTTGTTGCCCCTCTTGAAAATGGGCATACAGTAAATCAGAAAAGATAACTTTTAACAAAAGTAACAGCCAAGTTACGTTTTATATTTTACATATTTAGCTATTTGGCATTTTTTTCAGTAGAAATGTGGATGATTCACTTTTAAGGACATTTTCCGTTGTTCAATCTGGTAATTTCTATTAGTTATGAGACAAAATAGAGGAATGAGCGTAATCATCTTTTACCAATAAAAATCTACATAATCAGAATAATAATCATAAATATAATAAATAAATTAATTAATTGTAAAATCTACTTTCATTGCAGATACGTTCTGGAGACGGAAAGCATAATACAGCCCTTGCCGGAGAAAACATTAAGGATGTAATTTAACATCAGTTTCACTCCCTTCTAGACAAAATGTGAAGATCACATACGTCAAGAGGGAAGAGAAAGACTTCCTCCGATGGAGAACGAAATCAAAGTAATGATTAGGGGGCAAATTTTAGTTATTCCCCCAGTGGGATAATAGTTTGAGCAGATAAATTTCTGGTAGTCGCCTTGTCACTCGAATTCTATTTATATAGAGCTTTAAAGTTTTTTTTCTACCCTTAAAACGACTTTCTGATATGGACGAATGCTACGTAATTTTGTGATAACAATAACCATGATTCATCGAGCACATATGCAAACAAGTTTTATTTTTTGAAATCACTTTTTTGAGCAAATAGTTCCATAACCAGTATTCAAGATATTATCTGTTCTTCATGTGTTAAATGATGGTAAAAAGCAGTAAAAATGAAAAGAGCATAAATTGCTGTGACCAGTGTAAAATAGTAAAGAGGATAACTATAATTTTATAGTAAAAATAGGTTAGTCATTGTAAAATCCATTCTTTTCACAGATAATTAATGGATCCCGAATGAATGATAACGGTACCAGGGATAAACCTAAAAGATGGATTTTATCATCACTTCAACTTCTTACAATATGAATATATGACAAGATTATGAGCGGGAAGAATGAACAAAGAAACCTGCCACCGATGGAGAAGGGAGTTCGAGCAAGGAATTTGTAAGAGTTGGATTCATTTTTAAATAAATTTTCCGTCGTTCATTTTAGCAGTTTGTTTATTCATCAGAAAAAAGAGAAATTCAAAAAGCATTATCTGTTACTCATGTTATACTGCTTAATTACAGTAATAGTAATAAATATAATAAATAGATGAATTCCACTTTCTTTACAGAAAATTTGCGGATAAAGCAGAAATAATGAAGAACTTACCGGAATAAACCTGAAGAACGGAAATTTTCATCACTTGCACTCACGCCATGATGAAACGATTACAAGATTATGGATATCAAGAATGAAGAAAGAAAAGCGAAGATTCCTCGAATGAAGAAAGAAGTGTGAAGAAAGCTTAGGGCGCGTGTTTTAGTTAGGCACTAAGCGGTGCATAACGTAGCGTAGTTAGGGCCCATAAGGCAACCCGCCGTGGGTTTTTACGCGGTTTTGGTGGGGAGTGTTATATGTATATGTGTACTAATGCCCTTTCTCCACAGGTGACTTCAAGAAAAGAAGATCATGGATGTCAAGAAAGAAGAAAGAAAAGAGAAGACTTCTTGGATGAAGAAAGAAGTGTGAAGAAAGCTTAGGGCGCGTGTTTTAGTTAGGCACTAAGCGGTGGAAATAATTGCGTAGTTAGGGCCCATAAGGCAACCCGCCGTGGGTTTTTACGCGGTTTTGGTGGGGACTGTTATATGTATATGTGTACTAATGCCCTTTCTCCACAGGTGACTTCAAGAAAAGAAGATCATGGATGTCAAGAAAGAAAAAAGAAAAGACAAGACTTCTTGGATGAAGAAAGAAGTGAGAAGAAAGCTTAGGGCGCGTGTTTAAGTTAGGAACTAAGCGGTGCATAACGTAGCGTAGTTAGGGCCCATAAGGCAACCCGCCGTGGGTTTTTACGCGGTTTTGGTGGGGAGTGTATTATGTATATGTGTACTAATCCCCTTTCTCCACAGGTGACTTCAAGAAAAGAAGATCATGGATGTGAAGAATGAAGAAAGAAGAGAGAGGAAAACACTTCCTCCGATAGAAGGCAAGTTAAGAGATTTCGGTTTGCATTTCTAGCCTTTTTCTCTACGTTGCTTAAATGTACTGTCTCAGTAGATCGTTTGGCTACAACATATTTGTTGCCCCTCTTGAAAATGGGCATACAGTAAATCAGAAAAGATAACTTTTAACAAAAGTAACAGCCAAGTTACGTTTTATATTTTACATATTTAGCTATTTGGCATTTTTTTCAGTAGAAATGTGGATGATTCACTTTTAAGGACATTTTCCGTTGTTCAATCTGGTAATTTCTATTAGTTATGAGACAAAATAGAGGAATGAGCGTAATCATCTTTTACCAATAAAAATCTACATAATCAGAATAATAATCATAAATATAATAAATAAATTAATTAATTGTAAAATCTACTTTCATTGCAGATACGTTCTGGAGACGGAAAGCATAATACAGCCCTTGCCGGAGAAAACATTAAGGATGTAATTTAACATCAGTTTCACTCCCTTCTAGACAAAATGTGAAGATCACATACGTCAAGAGGGAAGAGAAAGACTTCCTCCGATGGAGAACGAAATCAAAGTAATGATTAGGGGGCAAATTTTAGTTATTCCCCCAGTGGGATAATAGTTTGAGCAGATAAATTTCTGGTAGTCGCCTTGTCACTCGAATTCTATTTATATAGAGCTTTAAAGTTTTTTTTCTACCCTTAAAACGACTTTCTGATATGGACGAATGCTACGTAATTTTGTGATAACAATAACCATGATTCATCGAGCACATATGCAAACAAGTTTTATTTTTTGAAATCACTTTTTTGAGCAAATAGTTCCATAACCAGTATTCAAGATATTATCTGTTCTTCATGTGTTAAATGATGGTAAAAAGCAGTAAAAATGAAAAGAGCATAAATTGCTGTGACCAGTGTAAAATAGTAAAGAGGATAACTATAATTTTATAGTAAAAATAGGTTAGTCATTGTAAAATCCATTCTTTTCACAGATAATTAATGGATCCCGAATGAATGATAACGGTACCAGGGATAAACCTAAAAGATGGATTTTATCATCACTTCAACTTCTTACAATATGAATATATGACAAGATTATGAGCGGGAAGAATGAACAAAGAAACCTGCCACCGATGGAGAAGGGAGTTCGAGCAAGGAATTTGTAAGAGTTGGATTCATTTTTAAATAAATTTTCCGTCGTTCATTTTAGCAGTTTGTTTATTCATCAGAAAAAAGAGAAATTCAAAAAGCATTATCTCTGTTACTCATGTTATACTGCTTAATTATAGTAATAGTAATAAATATAATAAATAGATGAATTCCACTTTCTTTACAGAAAATTTGCGGATAAAGCAGAAATAATGAAGAACTTACCGGAATAAACCTGAAGAACGGAAATTTTCATCACTTTCACTCACGCCATGATGAAACGATTACAAGATTATGGATATCAAGAATGAAGAAAGAAAAGCGAAGATTCCTCGAATGAAGAAAGAAGTGTGAAAAAAGCTTAGGGTGCGTGTTTTAGTTAGGCACTAAGCGGTGCATAACGTAGCGTAGTTAGGGCCCATAAGGCAACCCGCCGTGGGTTTTTACGCGGTTTTGGTGGGGACTGTTATATGTATATGTGTACTAATGCCCTTTCTCCACAGGTGACTTCAAGAAAAGAAGATCATGGATGTCAAGAAAGAAGAAAGAAAAGAGAAGACTTCTTGGATGAAGAAAGAAGTGTGAAGAAAGCTTAGGGCGCGTGTTTTAGTTAGGCACTAAGCGGTGGAAATAATTGCGTAGTTAGGGCCCATAAGGCAACCCGCCGTGGGTTTTTACGCGGTTTTGGTGGGGACTGTTATATGTATATGTGTACTAATGCCCTTTCTCCACAGGTGACTTCAAGAAAAGAAGATCATGGATGTCAAGAAAGAAAAAAGAAAAGACAAGACTTCTTGGATGAAGAAAGAAGTGTGAAGAAAGCTTAGGGCGCGTGTTTAAGTTAGGCACTAAGCGGTGCATAACGTAGCGTAGTTAGGGCCCATAAGGCAACCCGCCGTGGGTTTTTACGCGGTTTTGGTGGGGAGTGTTATATGTATATGTGTACTAATCCCCTTTCTCCACAGGTGAATTCAAGAAAAGAAGATCATGGATGTGAAGAATGAAGAAAGAAGAGAGAGGAAAACACTTCCTCCGATAGAAGGCAAGTTAAGAGATTTCGGTTTGCATTTCTAGCCTTTTTCTCTACGTTGCTTAAATGTACTGTCTCAGTAGATCGTTTGGCTACAACATATTTGTTGCCCCTCTTGAAAATGGGCATACAGTAAATCAGAAAAGATAACTTTTAACAAAAGTAACAGCCAAGTTACGTTTTATATTTTACATATTTAGCTATTTGGCATTTTTTTCAGTAGAAATGTGGATGATTTACCTTTAAAGACATTTTCCGTTGTTCAATCTGGTAATTTCTATTAGTTATGAGACAAAATAGAGGAATGAGCGTAATCATCTTTTACCAATAAAAATCTACATAATCAGAATAATAATCATAAATATAATAAATAAATTAATTAATTGTAAAATCTACTTTCATTGCAGATACGTTCTGGAGACGGAAAGCATAATACAGCCCTTGCCGGAGAAAACATGAAGGATGTAATTTAACATCAGTTTCACTCCCTTCTAGAAAAAATGTGAAGATCACATACGTCAAAAAGGAAGAGAAAGACTTCCTCCGATGGAGAACGAAATCAAAGTAATGATTGGGGCGCAAATTTTAGTTATTCACCCAGTGGGATAATAGTTTGAGCAGATAAATTTCTGGTAGTCGCCTTGTCACTCGAATTCTATTTATATAGAGCTTTAAAGTTTTTTTTCTACCCTTAAAACGACTTTCTGATATGGACGAATGCTACGTAATTTTGTGATAACAATAACCATGATTCATCGAGCACATATGCAAACAAGTTTTATTTTTTGAAATCACTTTTTTGAGCAAATAGTTCCATAACCAGTATTCAAGATATTATCTGTTCTTCATGTGTTAAATGATGGTAAAAAGCAGTAAAAATGAAAAGAGCATAAATTGCTGTGACCAGTGTAAAATAGTAAAGAGGATAACTATAATTTTATAGTAAAAATAGGTTAGTCATTGTAAAATCCATTCTTTTCACAGATAATTAATGGATCCCGAATGAATGATAACGGTACCAGGGATAAACCTAAAAGATGGATTTTATCATCACTTCAACTTCTTACAATATGAATATATGACAAGATTATGAGCGGGAAGAATGAACAAAGAAACCTGCCACCGATGGAGAAGGGAGTTCGAGCAAGGAATTTGTAAGAGTTGGATTCATTTTTAAATAAATTTTCCGTCGTTCATTTTAGCAGTTTGTTTATTCATCAGAAAAAAGAGAAATTCAAAAAGCATTATCTGTTACTCATGTTATACTGCTTAATTACAGTAATAGTAATAAATATAATAAATAGATGAATTCCACTTTCTTTACAGAAAATTTGCGGATAAAGCAGAAATAATGAAGAACTTACCGGAATAAACCTGAAGAACGGAAATTTTCATCACTTTCACTCACGCCATGATGAAACGATTACAAGATTATGGATATCAAGAATGAAGAAAGAAAAGCGAAGATTCCTCGAATGAAGAAAGAAGTGTGAAGAAAGCTTAGGGCGCGTGTTTTAGTTAGGCACTAAGCGGTGCATAACGTAGCGTAGTTAGGGCCCATAAGGCAACCCGCCGTGGGTTTTTACGCGGTTTTGGTGGGGAGTGTATTATGTATATGTGTACTAATCCCCTTTCTCCACAGGTGACTTCAAGAAAAGAAGATCATGGATGTGAAGAATGAAGAAAGAAGAGAGAGGAAAACACTTCCTCCGATAGAAGGCAAGTTAAGAGATTTCGGTTTGCATTTCTAGCCTTTTTCTCTACGTTGCTTAAATGTACTGTCTCAGTAGATCGTTTGGCTACAACATATTTGTTGCCCCTCTTGAAAATGGGCATACAGTAAATCAGAAAAGATAACTTTTAACAAAAGTAACAGCCAAGTTACGTTTTATATTTTACATATTTAGCTATTTGGCATTTTTTTCAGTAGAAATGTGGATGATTCACTTTTAAGGACATTTTCCGTTGTTCAATCTGGTAATTTCTATTAGTTATGAGACAAAATAGAGGAATGAGCGTAATCATCTTTTACCAATAAAAATCTACATAATCAGAATAATAATCATAAATATAATAAATAAATTAATTAATTGTAAAATCTACTTTCATTGCAGATACGTTCTGGAGACGGAAAGCATAATACAGCCCTTGCCGGAGAAAACATTAAGGATGTAATTTAACATCAGTTTCACTCCCTTCTAGACAAAATGTGAAGATCACATACGTCAAGAGGGAAGAGAAAGACTTCCTCCGATGGAGAACGAAATCAAAGTAATGATTAGGGGGCAAATTTTAGTTATTCCCCCAGTGGGATAATAGTTTGAGCAGATAAATTTCTGGTAGTCGCCTTGTCACTCGAATTCTATTTATATAGAGCTTTAAAGTTTTTTTTCTACCCTTAAAACGACTTTCTGATATGGACGAATGCTACGTAATTTTGTGATAACAATAACCATGATTCATCGAGCACATATGCAAACAAGTTTTATTTTTTGAAATCACTTTTTTGAGCAAATAGTTCCATAACCAGTATTCAAGATATTATCTGTTCTTCATGTGTTAAATGATGGTAAAAAGCAGTAAAAATGAAAAGAGCATAAATTGCTGTGACCAGTGTAAAATAGTAAAGAGGATAACTATAATTTTATAGTAAAAATAGGTTAGTCATTGTAAAATCCATTCTTTTCACAGATAATTAATGGATCCCGAATGAATGATAACGGTACCAGGGATAAACCTAAAAGATGGATTTTATCATCACTTCAACTTCTTACAATATGAATATATGACAAGATTATGAGCGGGAAGAATGAACAAAGAAACCTGCCACCGATGGAGAAGGGAGTTCGAGCAAGGAATTTGTAAGAGTTGGATTCATTTTTAAATAAATTTTCCGTCGTTCATTTTAGCAGTTTGTTTATTCATCAGAAAAAAGAGAAATTCAAAAAGCATTATCTGTTACTCATGTTATACTGCTTAATTACAGTAATAGTAATAAATATAATAAATAGATGAATTCCACTTTCTTTACAGAAAATTTGCGGATAAAGCAGAAATAATGAAGAACTTACCGGAATAAACCTGAAGAACGGAAATTTTCATCACTTGCACTCACGCCATGATGAAACGATTACAAGATTATGGATATCAAGAATGAAGAAAGAAAAGCGAAGATTCCTCGAATGAAGAAAGAAGTGTGAAGAAAGCTTAGGGCGCGTGTTTTAGTTAGGCACTAAGCGGTGCATAACGTAGCGTAGTTAGGGCCCATAAGGCAACCCGCCGTGGGTTTTTACGCGGTTTTGGTGGGGAGTGTTATATGTATATGTGTACTAATGCCCTTTCTCCACAGGTGACTTCAAGAAAAGAAGATCATGGATGTCAAGAAAGAAGAAAGAAAAGAGAAGACTTCTTGGATGAAGAAAGAAGTGTGAAGAAAGCTTAGGGCGCGTGTTTTAGTTAGGCACTAAGCGGTGGAAATAATTGCGTAGTTAGGGCCCATAAGGCAACCCGCCGTGGGTTTTTACGCGGTTTTGGTGGGGACTGTTATATGTATATGTGTACTAATGCCCTTTCTCCACAGGTGACTTCAAGAAAAGAAGATCATGGATGTCAAGAAAGAAAAAAGAAAAGACAAGACTTCTTGGATGAAGAAAGAAGTGAGAAGAAAGCTTAGGGCGCGTGTTTAAGTTAGGAACTAAGCGGTGCATAACGTAGCGTAGTTAGGGCCCATAAGGCAACCCGCCGTGGGTTTTTACGCGGTTTTGGTGGGGAGTGTTATATGTATATGTGTACTAATGCCCTTTCTCCACAGGTGACTTCAAGAAAAGAAGACCTTGGATGTCAAGAAAGAAGAAAGAAAAGAGAAGACTTCTTGGATGAAGAAAGAAGTGTGAAGAAAGCTTAGGGCGCGTGTTTTAGTTAGGCACTAAGCGGTGCATAACGTAGCGTAGTTAGGGCCCATAAGGCAACCCGCCGTGGGTTTTTACGCGGTTTTGGTGGGAGTGTATTATGTATATGTGTACTAATCCCCTTTCTCCACAGGTGACTTCAAGAAAAGAAGATCATGGATGTCAAGAAAGAAGAAAGAAAAGAGAAGACTTCTTGGATGAAGAAAGAAGTGTGAAGAAAGCTTAGGGCGCGTGTTTAAGTTAGGCACTAAGCGGTGCATAACGTAGCGTAGTTAGGGCCCATAAGGCAACCCGCCGTGGGTTTTTACGCGGTTTTGGTGGGGAGTGTATTATGTATATGTGTACTAATGCCCTTTCTCCACAGGTGACTTCAAGAAAAGAAGATCATGGATGTCAAGAAAGAAGAAAGAAAAGAGAAGACTTCTTGGATGAAGAACGAAGTGTGAAGAAAGCTTAGGGCGCGTGTTTAAGTTAGGCACTAAGCGGTGCATAACGTAGCGTAGTTAGGGCCCATAAGGCAACCCGCCGTGGGTTTTTTACGCGGTTTTGGTGGGGAGTGTTATATGTATATGTGTACTAATCCCCTTTCTCCACAGGTGACTTCAAGAAAAGAAGATCATGGATGTCAAGAAAGAAGAAAGAAAAGAGAAGACTTCTTGGATGAAGAAAGAAGTGTGAAGAAAGCTTAGGGCGCGTGTTTTAGTTAGGCACTAAGCGGTGCATAACGTAGCGTAGTTAGGGCCCATAAGGCAACCCGCCGTGGGTTTTTACGCGGTTTTGGTGGGGAGTGTTATATGTATATGTGTACTAATCCCCTTTCTCCACAGGTGAATTCAAGAAAAGAAGATCATGGATGTGAAGAATGAAGAAAGAAGAGAGAGGAAAACACTTCCTCCGATAGAAGGCAAGTTAAGAGATTTCGGTTTGCATTTCTAGCCTTTTTCTCTACGTTGCTTAAATGTACTGTCTCAGTAGATCGTTTGGCTACAACACATTTGTTGCCCCTCTTGAAAATGGGCATACAGTAAATCAGAAAAGATAACTTTTAACAAAAGTAACAGCCAAGTTACGTTTTATATTTTACATATTTAGCTATTTGGCATTTTTTTCAGTAGAAATGTGGATGATTCACTTTTAAGGACATTTTCCGTTGTTCAATCTGGTAATTTCTATTAGTTATGAGACAAAATAGAGGAATGAGCGAAATCATCTTTTACCAATAAAAATCTACATAATCAGAATAATAATCATAAATATAATAAATAAATTAATTAATTGTAAAATCTACTTTCATTGCAGATACGTTCTGGAGACGGAAAGCATAATACAGCCCTTGCCGGAGAAAATATTAAGGATGTAATTTAACATCAGTTTCACTCCCTTCTAGACAAAATGTGAAGATCACATACGTCAAGAAGGAAGAGAAAGACTTCCTCCGATGGACAACGAAATCAAAGTAATGATTGGGGCGCAAATTTTAGTTATTCACCCAGTGGGATAATAGTTTGAGCAGATAAATTTCTGGTAGTCGCCTTGTCACTCGAATTCTATTTATATAGAGCTTTAAAGTTTTTTTTCTACCCTTAAAACGACTTTCTGATATGGACGAATGCTACGTAATTTTGTGATAACAATAACCATGATTCATCGAGCACATATGCAAACAAGTTTTATTTTTTGAAATCACTTTTTTGAGCAAATAGTTCCATAACCAGTATTCAAGATATTATCTGTTCTTCATGTGTTAAATGATGGTAAAAAGCAGTAAAAATGAAAAGAGCATAAATTGCTGTGACCAGTGTAAAATAGTAAAGAGGATAACTATAATTTTATAGTAAAAATAGGTTAGTCATTGTAAAATCCATTCTTTTCACAGATAATTAATGGATCCCGAATGAATGATAACGGTACCAGGGATAAACCTAAAAGATGGATTTTATCATCACTTCAACTTCTTACAATATGAATATATGACAAGATTATGAGCGGGAAGAATGAACAAAGAAACCTGCCACCGATGGAGAAGGGAGTTCGAGCAAGGAATTTGTAAGAGTTGGATTCATTTTTAAATAAATTTTCCGTCGTTCATTTTAGCAGTTTGTTTATTCATCAGAAAAAAGAGAAATTCAAAAAGCATTATCTGTTACTCATGTTATACTGCTTAATTACAGTAATAGTAATAAATATAATAAATAGATGAATTCCACTTTCTTTACAGAAAATTTGCGGATAAAGCAGAAATAATGAAGAACTTACCGGAATAAACCTGAAGAACGGAAATTTTCATCACTTTCACTCACGCCATGATGAAACGATTACAAGATTATGGATATCAAGAATGAAGAAAGAAAAGCGAAGATTCCTCGAATGAAGAAAGAAGTGTGAAGAAAGCTTAGGGCGCGTGTTTTAGTTAGGCACTAAGCGGTGCATAACGTAGCGTAGTTAGGGCCCATAAGGCAACCCGCCGTGGGTTTTTACGCGGTTTTGGTGGGGACTGTTATATGTATATGTGTACTAATGCCCTTTCTCCACAGGTGACTTCAAGAAAAGAAGATCATGGATGTCAAGAAAGAAGAAAGAAAAGAGAAGACTTCTTGGATGAAGAAAGTAGTGTGAAGAAAGCTTAGGGCGCGTGTTTTAGTTAGGCACTAAGCGGTGCATAACGTAGCGTAGTTAGGGCCCATAAGGCAACCCGCCGTGGGTTTTTACGCGGTTTTGGTGGGGAGTGTATTATGTATATGTGTACTAATCCCCTTTCTCCACAGGTGACTTCAAGAAAAGAAGATCATGGATCTCAAGAAAGAAGAAAGAAAAGAGAAGACTTCTTGGATGAAGAAAGAAGTGTTAAGAAAGCTTAGGGCGCGTGTTTTAGTTAGGCACTAAGCGGTGCATAACGTAGCGTAGTTAGGGCCCATAAGGCCACCCGCCGTGGGTTTTTACGCGGTTTTGGTGGGGAGTGTATTATATATATGTGTACCAATCCCATTTCTCCACAGGTGACTTCAAGAAAAGAAGATCATGGATGTCAAGAAAGAAGAAAGAAAAGAGAAGACTTCTTGGAAGAAGAAAGAAGTGTGAAGAAAGCTTAGGGCGCGTGTTTTAGTTAGGCACTAAGCGGTGCATAACGTAGCGTAGTTAGGGCCCATAAGGCAACCCGCCGTGGGTTTTTACGCGGTTTTGGTGGGGAGTGTATTATGTATATGTGTACTAATGCCCTTTCTCCACAGGTGACTTCAAGAAAAGAAGATCATGGATCTCAAGAAAGAAAAAAGAAAAGAGAAGACTTCTTGGATGAAGAACGAACTGTGAAGAAAGCTTAGGGCGCGTGTTTAAGTTAGGCACTAAGCGGTGCATAACGTAGCGTAGTTAGGGCCCATAAGGCAACCCGCCGTGGTTTTTTACGCGGTTTTGGTGGGGAGTGTTATATGTATATGTGTACTAATCCCCTTTCTCCACAGGTGACTTCAAGAAAAGAAGATCATGGATGTCAAGAAAGAAGAAAGAAAAGAGAAGACTTCTTGGATGAACAAAGAAGTGTGAAGAAAGCATAGGGCGCGTGTTTTAGTTAGGCACTAAGCGGTGCATAACGTAGCGTAGTTAGGGCCCATAAGGCAACCCGCCGTGGGTTTTTACGCGGTTTTGGTGGGGAGTGTTATATGTATATGTGTACTAATCCCCTTTCTCCACAGGTGAATTCAAGAAAAGAAGATCATGGATGTGAAGAATGAAGAAAGAAGAGAGAGGAAAACACTTCCTCCGATAGAAGGTAAGTTAAGAGATTTCGGTTTGCATTTCTTGCCTTTTTCTCTACGTTGCTTAAATGTACTGTCTCAGTAGATCGTTTGGCTACAACATATTTGTTGCCCCTCTTGAAAATGGGCATACAGTAAATCAGAAAAGATAACTTTTAACAAAAGTAACAGCCAAGTTACGTTTTATATTTTACATATTTAGCTATTTGGCATTTTTTTCAGTAGAAATGTGGATGATTCACTTTTAAGGACATTTTCCGTTGTTCAATCTGGTAATTTCTATTAGTTATGAGACAAAATAGAGGAATGAGCGTAATCATCTTTTACCAATAAAAATCTACATAATCAGAATAATAATCATAAATATAATAAATAAATTAATTAATTGTAAAATCTACTTTCATTGCAGATACGTTCTGGAGACGGAAAGCATAATACAGCCCTTGCCGGAGAAAATATTAAGGATGTAATTTAACATCAGTTTCACTCCCTTCTAGACAAAATGTGAAGATCACATACGTCTAGAAGGAAGAGAAAGACTTCCTCCGATGGAGAACGAAATCAAAGTAATGATTGGGGGGCAAATTTTAGTTATTCCCCCAGTGGGATAATAGTTTGAGCAGATAAATTTCTGGTAGTCGCCTTGTCACTCGAATTCTATTTATATAGAGCTTTAAAGTTTTTTTTCTACCCTTAAAACGACTTTCTGATATGGACGAATGCTACGTAATTTTGTGATAACAATAACCATGATTCATCGAGCACATATGCAAACAAGTTTTATTTTTTGAAATCACTTTTTTGAGCAAATAGTTCCATAACCAGTATTCAAGATATTATCTGTTCTTCATGTGTTAAATGATGGTAAAAAGCAGTAAAAATGAAAAGAGCATAAATTGCTGTGACCAGTGTAAAATAGTAAAGAGGATAACTATAATTTTATAGTAAAAATAGGTTAGTCATTGTAAAATCCATTCTTTTCACAGATAATTAATGGATCCCGAATGAATGATAACGGTACCAGGGATAAACCTAAAAGATGGATTTTATCATCACTTCAACTTCTTACAATATGAATATATGACAAGATTATGAGCGGGAAGAATGAACAAAGAAACCTGCCACCGATGGAGAAGGGAGTTCGAGCAAGGAATTTGTAAGAGTTGGATTCATTTTTAAATAAATTTTCCGTCGTTCATTTTAGCAGTTTGTTTATTCATCAGAAAAAAGAGAAATTCAAAAAGCATTATCTGTTACTCATGTTATACTGCTTAATTACAGTAATAGTAATAAATATAATAAATAGATGAATTCCACTTTCTTTACAGAAAATTTGCGGATAAAGCAGAAATAATGAAGAACTTACCGGAATAAACCTGAAGAACGGAAATTTTCATCACTTTCACTCACGCCATGATGAAACGATTACAAGATTATGGATATCAAGAATGAAGAAAGAAAAGCGAAGATTCCTCGAATGAAGAAAGAAGTGTGAAGAAAGCTTAGGGCGCGTGTTTTAGTTAGGCACTAAGCGGTGCATAACGTAGCGTAGTTAGGGCCCATAAGGCAACCCGCCGTGGGTTTTTACGCGGTTTTGGTGGGGAGTGTTATATGTATATGTGTACTAATGCCCTTTCTCCACAGGTGACTTCAAGAAAAGAAGATCATGGATGTCAAGAAAGAAGAAAGAAAAGAGAAGACTTCTTGGATGAAGAAAGAAGTGTGAAGAAAGCTTAGGGCGCGTGTTTTAGTTAGGCACTAAGCGGTGGAAATAATTGCGTAGTTAGGGCCCATAAGGCAACCCGCCGTGGGTTTTTACGCGGTTTTGGTGGGGACTGTTATATGTATATGTGTACTAATGCCCTTTCTCCACAGGTGACTTCAAGAAAAGAAGATCATGGATGTCAAGAAAGAAAAAAGAAAAGACAAGACTTCTTGGATGAAGAAAGAAGTGAGAAGAAAGCTTAGGGCGCGTGTTTAAGTTAGGCACTAAGCGGTGCATAACGTAGCGTAGTTATGGCCCATAGGGCAACCCGCCGTGGGTTTTTACGCTGTTTTGGTGGGGAGTGTATTATGTATATGTGTACTAATCCCTTTTCTCCACAGGTGACTTCAAGAAAAGAAGATCATGGATGTCAAGAAAGAAGAAAGAAAAGAGAAGACTTCTTGGATGAAGAAAGAAGTGTGAAGAAAGCTTAGGGCGCGTGTTTAAGTTAGGCACTAAGCGGTGCATAACGTAGCGTAGTTAGGGCCCATAAGGCAACCCGCCGTGGGTTTTTACGCGGTTTTGGTGGGGAGTGTATTATGTATATGTGTACTAATCCCCTTTCTCCACAGGTGACTTCAAGAAAAGAAGATCATGGATGTCAAGAAAGAAGAAAGAAAAGAGAAGACTTCTTTGAATGAAGAAAGAAGTTGGAAGAAAATGTAGGGCCCTTTTTTTAGTTAGGCACTTAGCGGTGCAAAACGTTTCGTAGTTAGGGCCCTTCAGGCTGCCACCGTGGGATTTTACGCGGTTTTTATATTGGGGCAGTGTTATTTATTTGTTTGCTAATACCTTTTTTCCCCAGGTAACTTCAAGAAAGAAGAGAGAAGAAAGAAGAGAGAAGATAGAAGAGAGAAGAAAGAAGAGAGAAGAAAGAAGAGAGAAGACTTCCTGGGATGGAAATAGGAAATGGTGGCGACGCTTAGGTCGTGTTTTAGATAGGCACCCAGGGTGCAAGATTTTGCGATATAGGATCCCGCCGAGGGATATTACGCTTTATATATATGGGGTAGTGTTATTTTTTTGTTAATAACCCGTCTTTCCACAGGTCTTGCTATATCGTGGAGTATAGGCCTGAAGGGAGCCTAAAGGGGACCCAAGGGGAATCGCCACGTAAAATAAAGGATAACGAGCCGATTGCACGGCCTCCTGGGCTCGGCATGGAATGTGCATATTTGTTGTTCTAATGACTTTAGAATTTGATTAGAAAAAATGAACTTCTAATTTAAGAGTGAAATTATTAAAATTAATAATTGTTGAAAATACTTATAAGGTACTAATAAAACTCGTCCATCCAAAAATTTGAATGAAACTTCTTTTATACAACTTTTGATGTTGTTTATTAGAAAATTTTTTTTTAAGTGTAAATTTTTTTGGATTTGAATAAATTATTTAACCTTTTTTGGATTTCTTCCATCTCATAAGGTTTTTACCTTTTTCCAAATTCGTTACAGTAACTCTTATACATATTTACTGATATTTTTATTCATATGAAATAAATTTCGTTAAATGTTTAGGAGAAATTAAAGTTGGAATGCTAGAATTGTTGGATTTTTGAGGATGCTAGGAAAACACATGCTTCAAATTATTATGGTTCACGCTAAAGCTTTTGTTTTCATACCCTATCGTCCAAATGCAGGGTAAAAAATATTTAAAAAAAAACCCTTATGTAGCTAATTTAAATCTTTAAAAATCATACATCCAAGGTAATATGGACTTGCATTAAGTAGTGTGTATCATTATATATCTAAGAAAAACAATACTTTTTCTGGGTTATACTTAGTAGTAGTCTGGGTTATAGTTATATAGTAAAATGTGTAGGGACAAAATGAAAATCAAAAATGTGCTCGTAATACAGAAGCGAACTCGAAGCGAAGTGCCCCGATAAGATTGAGAATATCATTAGAGAAAAATTTAGAAATAAAACAAGTGCTAGTTATGTAGAAGCGAGCTCATTTTAATGAAAGTTACCTGCAACTAAAATGTTACTACTTTTTACCAACTCTTTTTTCCCTTGACTAACAAGTTACATTTTAGTTATGGGTATTTTCATTTTTTCAAGCATAACACTCCTTTTCGGATAGATTTTTCAAATTGGTTTGATTCTCTAAATACGTAGAAAATATTTGAAATAAAAAAAGTGCTCGGTAAATAACAGCGAACCAAACACCTTCCGATTTGCACAAAAACACTTTTATCACCGTACCAGTTGGCCCGCACTTTGTTGAAGTTGTTACATTTTTGTTACATGACACCTACGGATTTTTAATCCAACACCAAATCCACCTTACCAGTGTGTTCTATTGAAAGTTACATTTGCTGCGATTGAATGTTACATTTTCGGAGTGTGTAACTTCATCTATTCGAGCAAAACACTTGGGAACATCCTGGGATAATGTATTAAGATAATATAAAAAATAAGATTATGAAAATTATTAGAAAAAATTAAATGTAAAAAAGTGATTTTTATAAAGGGCGAAACCAAACACCTTCGGATTTTCAAACGAACACTTCGATGAAGTTGTTACATTTTAGTTTTGTGTAACTTCATTTGTTCAAGGAAAAAATACTTTTTTGTTATATTTTGAAGTTGATCAGATTTATTTTTAGGGATATATAAGGAGAGAAAGCATTAAAAGTAAAAGTTCTCGTTACAAAGTAGCGATTTAATCACCTTCGGATTTTTAAGCCAACAGAGTGCGCAGTGCACCGCCACAATGAAGCACCATTTAGGAGCCGAATTTATATTTTCGTTGTAGTTTACATTTTTAGCGTTTAGTGTTCATTCTTTAAAATCAATACTTTTATATCAATAATCGTCGGCATTGGTAGAAAAAATCAAGTGAAAAAATTGCTCTTTAATTGAATCTAACCGAACGCCTTCGGATTTTAAAAACTGAACTGCCATCTTTCCATGAACTTAGTCGCTCCATTTTTTCAAGCAAAACGATACTTTTGGTTATATTTTTAAAATTGATAAGATGGAGAACCGAACTCAAAGACCAATGTAGTAAATGTATAACAATGATTAACCAAAATTTTATTCGATTGCAAATTAGGTCGCAATTCGGTTGCAAAACTTCAGCTGTTCCAAAGGTATTTATTTTAATTTTTAAATTTCTTATTTTTCTCATTGCAAAATAATAAGTGCCCGTACCATTTGGCTTCAATACGAGTTCCACACCAAAGTTCCACACCAATTCAATACGAAATATTCGATTCTTAATAATTAAACAAAATGTTTTCAATGTTAACTAATGTTCATTGTTACCATTTCAAACAAGAGCCCATAATGCTCGAATACATTTTAATAATTTTACTTTTTCGATTATAAATATTTTCATAAATCATACATAAAACGTCATTTTTATGGTAAATACCTGAGTTGTTTAATAGGCATTTATTCCATTTTTAGAATTTTTGATTCCCAACCATCACCCAACCCAACCAACCAACCACAAACCAACGCTTAGGCTACCTTTGATGAAGTTGTTATATTAAAGGTGTGTGTATCTTCATTTATTCAAGGGAAAAATACGGTTTTGTTATAGTTGGATATTTATTAAATTAAGAAAATATGTACAGAGGAAAATTAAAAGTAAAAAATTCTCGTTACAAAGGAGCGAACCAAACACCTTCACCTTATCAACTTTACCTTAACCAGCCTTAGTTGTCCCCCATGAAAACAGTAAAAGTAAAAAAAATTGATTTTGAACCAAACTAAACACCAACGGATTTTCAAGCCAACGCCTTAACCACCCTTCCATTGATGAAGTATTTACATTTGAGTTGTCTTTTATTCAAGCAAAAAATACTTTTATTTGGTTATATTAATGTAATAGGATCGTCAACATACGTAAAAAATAGTTAAAAGTAAAAAAGGTGCTCGTTAAATTGAAGCGAACCAAACACCTACGGATTTCCACGGAAACCACCACCCTTCGATGAAGTGCATATCTTTTGGTTGTGTCACAATACTAGATTCCCTCAAACTTCACTCGATTAAGAAGTTATTTATAAGTAACTTCATTTATTCAAGCAAAACAACAATCGTTTTCGGTTATATTTTTTGAATTTATCTAAATTTATTTAAATTATCTAAATATGTAGAAAAAATTTGAAGTAAATAAGAGTGAACTAAACAGCTCCGGAGTTTTAATCCAACATCATAACCACCTTACATTGCCGCTCTCTTATTCCTGCGATTGAAAGTTACATTTTCGGAGTGCGTAACTTTTATTCAAGCAAAACATTTTTTCCTGGGTATAATAAGATTATATAAATTGAAAGAACAAATTAAACAAATTCAAAGTAAAAAAGTGATTGTTATACAGAACCGAACCTTAAACCTTCGGTTTCCCCCGAACCCCGTATCAGTTGGCCCCCACTTCGATGAAGTTGTTACATTTTAGTTGTCTCTAATATTAGGCATTTATTTAAAGAGAACAATACTATTTTGAAATTGATTAGATTAACTCCATTGATGTGTAAATCCATTTGTTCTTGAATACCTTTTGAATAAATTTTTTAATTTGATTAAATAAAGATAATACAATTATAAAAAATTACAAGAACAAAAGTGCGTAAAATAGAGGCGACCAAACCACCTTCGGATTTTCTAAAAAACTCCCTAAACCAGCCTGACAAATTGGACTCCCACAATCTTACACTTGAGTGATGTGTCACTCTAAGCCATTTATTGAAGGAAACCAAAATGGTTTGCTATATTTTTAAATTTAATAAGGTCACGAAATTATAATGAGCAAAAATTTCAGTAAAAAATATCTCGAGCGAAGGAACCACCTTCGCATTTTCAAGCTTACATACCTGAACTACCCAAATCCAAATTCTTCCCTCGATTATGTAGTTTAGTCATTGGTAACTTCATATATTTATTGGTAACTTTACTTATTTAATCAATAAAGTCAAATCAATAAATAAAATCAATATCCTTCTGTAAAGTTTGTAACTCAAAGCAAAATAATACTTCCTTTTGGTTATTTTTTTAAAATTGATAAGATTAAGAAAATATGTAGTGAAAAACAATTTAAAAGTAAAAAAGATATCGTAACATAGAACCGAACGAAAGACCTTCGGCTTTTCAAACCAACACCCAACCCAACCGAGCAACCAACCGACCATAAACCAACCCTTGCCCTTCGTTTGATGAAGTAGTTAATTGTAGGTGTATGTAACTTCATTTATTCAAGGGAAAAACTTCTTTTTTATATATATTTGGATATTCATTAAATTAAGAAAATATAAACAGAGAAAAGTTAAAAGTAAACAAGTTCTCGTTACATAGGAGCGAGTGGGTATTGGCACTTTTCATATTGAAATGAGAAAAATAAAAAATTCTAAAAATGGAATAAATTCCTTTTGAACACCTAAAACATTAACTCTAAAACCAAAGAATGTCGTTTTATGCATAATTTTATGAAATATGGGTTCATTTTCAATGGAAGAAAATTTTGCTCAATCATTTATAACGGTATTTTCATGTCAATTAGAATTAATTCTGTTTTTTTTTGTTTCTAACGTAACAATGAACAGAAATAAAAACTTTTGAATCATTTTGGTTCTTTTTTACGATTGAATATTTCTCATTTAACCAAACGGGGGGTATGGGAACTTTTCATGTTGAAATGAGAGAAGTAAAAAATTCTAAAAGTGGAATAAATCACTTTTGAGCACCTGAAACATTTGCTCTAAAACAAATCGTTTCAAATGTCGTTTTATGCATAATTTTAAGAAATATTGGCTCATTTACAATGGAAGAAAATTTTGCTGAAAATCGCAATTGTAAGGGGCAACCGATACTCATCAACGTTATTTCGAAACATAGGGTTATTTGTATTAAATTGCACACACTAAAATAGTATATCTGTTAGCCTGCTAAAAAGAGAATATGTCCGCAAAATCGTTAGGCATATTTTTATCCTAAGGATTTTTTATGGGGGCAGAGCTATTTTTAAAATAGAAATATATATTTTTTATTAATCTGATTAAGAGAAGAGGGAGCAAAAATTGGAGTTAACTATTGCAATATTTTGTAGGAGCCTTAAAGAAGTTAAAGGTAAAGTATTAAGAGATTGAATCTCTCGTTTTGATTCTCTCTTGCCCGCCTTATCTCTAACTGTTAGCATAGATCTTCCTTTCTTACTTCCGAATAAAGATTTAACTTCGCTGTACAGCGCACCAATTTCACCCTTCCTATACAAACTTTCCATGTCCTAACACTGCGTCTTCCTTTGCTTTACTTGTTGCCCACCTCCGTTTATTGTTTAACTCTTTGTACTTCATTTTGCCTATTACTGTATATACGTTCTTCCATTTTCGCCGCTCATCCATTTTTGCAATCATCTCATCGGTGATCCATGGCTTCCCAGTCCTTTTCGCGTTAAAGGTTCTAATAGTGTCTTTTGCGGCTTTAGGCATGCAATAATAATTTCCCAATTTTCTTCGTAAATACTTAGGTCGTTAACATCCTTCGTGATTTCTCCTACCGCCTCTTGGTACTCCTTCTTCAATCCATTTAATCCTTTTACGCGCCATTTTCTAACCCTATACCCCTGCCTTATCTTTTTAAAACGGACGTTATATTAGGCCTTCTCAGAAGCTTTCTTCAAGCAAGGAGTCTCACTTCGGAAGGAGTCTTAATTTCGACCTCTTCGAAGGCCGAAAGCTCAAGCAATGTACAATGTGAGTGTCCTTTTAAGTGTTACTATTTTATTTTTGTTCTATTGTACTGCCTATATATAGTATTATACTGATCATCGATATGTATGTTTCTTTATATATATAAACATATTATATATATATATATATATATATAATGGGCTGACACAACATAACACAAATAGAAAAGAATAGACACATATAAAAGAACACTTACACGGTAAATTGTTCGAGCTTTCGGCCCTCTCAGGGGCCTTCTTCAAGAGAGACTGTAAATATGCTATGGATCAGGAGAGGGGAAAGAGTTATGGGCGTGGAGGGGAGGTGTGGAGGGGAGGTGTGGAGGGAATGCTGGGAGGAAAATTAAATATGGCGGTTAAGGGTGGGAATTTTAAAGGAACGGAAGGATAGAATGTAGGCGGATTCACGAGTTCTCACCTCTATGTTGGTAGCTGAATCAGGTAGGGATTCTAGGATGCTGAGGGAAAAACACTGGTCGAATGAAAGGTTGTGGGAATTGGCGTGTGAAGGGATAGGAAGAGATGAGAGTGAGGCAGAATTACAGGAGTACCGGTGATTATTCATTCTGATGGATAAGGGGGTAATGCATTCACCTATGTAGAAGGAAGTGCATTGTTTGCATGATAAAAGATAAATAATATTTTTTGAGAGGCAATTAGCGTGGGAACGAGATGGGGGGGCTATGAGGGGACGTAGGGAGAGGGGAGTAGGCATAATAAGAGGACAGGTTTTACATCGGGGGCGGTTGCAAGTTGGGGAAATATTGGGAAATTTGTCACGGGGGGGCGCCAAAGGGTTGGTGGATCTCAGAAGGTTTTTGAGATTGGCGGGTCGTCTGTATGCGATAGATGGGCATTAGGGTAGTAAGGATGAGGTCGCGTCATTGTCATGTAAAATTGGAAACAGTTCTTTAAGGAGGGTTTTCAGTCTGTGTGATCCGGGGTAATAGGTGGTGCAAAGGTTGAGTCCTGCGTCAGATGTGGGCTTGTTATTGTGTGGTGTGTGTGGTCGGGTGGAACGGTGGATTTTATTTCGTAGCAACTTTTCTGGGTAACCGCGTTTGAGGAGTGCAAGGTGTAGATTGGCAAGGTATTTGTTGAGAGTGGCTGTGGTGTTGCAAATTCGGTGTCCGCGGATAGAGAGAGAGTTAGGAATCGAGCGTTTCGTGTGTTGAGGATGACAGCTTGTGTGGTGTAGGTATTGCTGATGGTTAGTGGCTTTGATGTGTACTGAAGTAGTGAATTTGTTGTTTTGAAGTGAGATGTCTGTGTCAAGAAAGGTGATGGTGGAGTCTGAAATGGAAGAGGTGAATTTAACCGTGAAAGATGAATTTAAGGCGGATAAGAAGTTGTTGAGAGAGTCAGAGCCATGTGTCCAGAGAATAAAAATATCGTCTATGTAGCGGACCCAGAAAAGAGGTTGAAGGGGTTGCTGTGACAGGAAGGTCTCTTCGAGATGGCCCATGAAGAGATTGGCGTATGATGGTGCCATCCTCGTTCCCATCGCTGTGCCTTTTGTCTGTAGGTAAAAACAATTTTGGAAAGTGAATGCATTTTTTGTTAGGACGAAAGTGGCAAGATTGAGGAGAAATTCCGTTGAGGGGCGCTGGGGTAGGGGGCGCAGAGAAAGATAATGCCGGAGGGAGGATAAACCTTTGTGCTTTTGTGTTATGTTGTGTCAGCCCATTATTGTGCCGCTCGTATGAGTTTTTCCGGACAATCGTTATATATATATATATATATATATATATATATATATATATATATATATATATATATATATATATATATATATATATATATATATATCCATTTTTGCAATCATCTCATCGGTGATCCATGGCTTACGAATGGAACCTACATGGAACACGTATATATATTCACACACATACATTGTGTGTGCGCGCGTGTAGTACCTCAATACAATTAGATAAAGCGTATGAAGGCATTAATAATTTTAAAAATGTTACCCTTAGACGTTCCAAGGAAAGGTCTGTGAGCGTTATATTACGAGTTATCCTTTTATATTATTGACAATTATTTTAGCAAAGTGAATGGTGTTTATTAATGTACCTCTACTATTTTATGTACAGATATATTTACATGAGCTATCTCCATTTACGAACTATACACTCTCCACGAGAATAACTTCCAGCGTAATGTACTAAAATGGCAATTTTCTAATTATTTTCCAGAAGGTTTAATAAATGTTATCTGCGTGCGTTTCCCAACCAAAGCCCTCTGCTCCCCTGTATAACTCCCAACAAAGCCAGGGCTGGCGAGTAATCTCATTTTCTCATGTCACGACAACACTTGGATTACGGACTTCTTGATTGCTGCCATCTCTAAGGAATGTAAATTCGCATCCCCTCACCGAATTACCATGAATACCTCAAGATGGACCACTCCTTTGTCTGACTCTCCCAACGGTCATGCGTTAATCTTAGCTCTGAATAAATATAAAGGTTAATTGTTTAAAAATTTGATGCATCGGAATTTGATTTCGGTGGAAAACATGAAATTTTTACAATGCGGTGATAATTTATGTTCTATTGTATTGATTACCCTGAGTAATTATAGTACACCAGCTAAGCCCTGATTTTTTTCCTTCATTTAATTCACCATTTAAATATTAAGTCTTCGAACCATCATACGATATCACCTTGTCGAATAGAATGGGGGGGGTATTATTGGCGGAGGAGAGTATGATGGGGTGAAATTTATTAATTAGGATTGAGAATTGTGGGAATGCAAATGATTCATCGAGAAAAAATTTGATGCATGGATGCCGTGAGCAAAGGTGGTTAAAAAGGAAGAAACAGGCTTTCAGCAAAGAATGTTGGGACATAAAAGGATATTAAAATACGCGGTTTTCAATAACTGTCCAATACAAGTATCTTACGGTAATGACTAATATACAGGGTTCGTCCGGAAAATAAGTGAACTGACTCCTGGGCTGAGGGCGCCGCTCCAGGCGCGCCCAGCACCGCTCTGAGGCGCTGCGATTGGAGGGGGGTATGTTGGCAAGCGACGCTGAAAAAGGCAGTTGGCTCTGAGCTGTGGTGTAGTGAGGAGCTCTGTTAACGCGAACCTCCACGCTCGACCCACGTCACGGAACGCGATGCCGAAGTCTTTGGAGCAGCGTTATTCCATCAAATTTGCGGTAAAGCTTGGGAAATCGTCTACCGAAACTGTCGGTATGATTAACCAGGCTTACAAAGAGTCAGCCATGTCCAGAAACATGATCTTTCGATGGCACAAGATGTTCGTGGAGGGCAGAGAAGAGGTCGACGACGAACCACGGTCTGGACGCCCATCAACGACACTCACCGACGAAAATGTGCGAAAAGTTCGCGATGTACTGAACTCTGATCGTCGTCTTAGTGTTCGGATGATAGCAGAGCAGTGTAATGTGAAAAAAACAATAGTGCACGAGATTATTAGGGAGCAATTACAGATGCAAAAAATTTGTGCAAAGTTGGTGCCGAAAGTGCTCAGTGATGATCAAAGACTCAATCGTTTGGAAATCGCGACACTTGCGGATCACTGCAAAAATGATCCACATTTTTTAGAGAACGTTGTTTCGGGTGGCGAGACGTGGATCTTTGAGTACGACCCGAAGTCGAAGAGACAAAGTGCGGAGTGGCACACCCCATCAATCACCCCGTCAAAAGAAATCTCGCATGAGCAAATCTCGGATCAAGGCGATGCTCATCGTCTTTTTTGACAAAAAAGGAGTCGTCCACTACGAATTTGTACCTGAACGACAGACTGTAAATGCTGCATTTTACGTCCAAGTGCTCGACAGGCTTCGAAATCGAGTCGCCCGCGTCCGGCCAGCGATCAAAAACATCTGGCGGCTGCATCACGACAATGCGCCGTCTCACACCGCGCTTTTCGTGTTGGACTTCTTGGCCAAGCACGGCGTGGCAACGCTGCCGCACCCGCCCTACAGCCCGGACTTGGCACCACCGGACTTCTTCCTGTTCCCGAAGATAAAGAGGAGTTTGAAAGGAACGCGATACGGGACTTTGGACGCCGTCAAAGAGGCCGTGACGACGTGTCTTCGAGAGGTTCCCGATGATGCCTTCGCGGGAGCGTTCCAGGAATGGGAAAGCCGCTGGAACAAGTGTATCGACTCACAAGGGTCCTATTTTGAGGAATATTAGCTAAAGATATGTAAAAGTGTAATACATTTTTTTCCTGAGCTCAGTACACTTATTTTCCGGACGAACCCTGTATATATATGTTATATATGTTATATATATATATATATATATATATGTATATACATATATATATACATATAAATATATATATATATATATATATATATATATATATATATATATATATATATATATATATTCATTCACATGGGAATAGATATAAGGAAAACGGATAGGAACACATAAAAGCCGAACACAGGAGAGGTGGGGAAAGCGGAATGGAAGGGATCACAAGAATAAGAATATTTCCTTGTCTGGGACTCGAACAACGGAACTTTTCCCTGGGTGACCCTACCAGGAGTAATTATTATTACTCCCGCCAGCACAGCCCTAGGGGTCATCGGAACGCACAAGCCCTTCCCCCACGTCAAGGTTGTAGTCCGGGGATATATATATATATATATATATATATATATATATATGGGAAGACGACAGCCGTGCTGTCGAAACGTAAAATAACAAATTGTGAGTGTCCTTTCTTTGTGTCTCTATATTCTAAAAATCTACATCTGTGTTTTTATATATTTGTGTGTCGCCGATGAGCGTTCCATTTCGAAGATATTTTATATATATATATATATATATATATATATATATATATATATATATATATATATATATATATATATATATATATATTAATGTAATCTACCGGTTAAGGTAGGTTTTTCGATGGACACAACTACCAAACAACTATTTTGTGACTACTAACAAAACACAACCCTAAATTCTACTCTACACCAGGTCCCTCTTCATCTCTGAGTACTTTCTTCCGCCCTTCATCCCGTCCAACATCCCTATCCTGTTCCTTCCCTTTCCTCTTTTGCCCAACATTCTACCCTCTATCACAGTCTTCAACATCCCACTGCCGGTCAACACCCCCTTCATCCACTTTACCTGCCTCCATAAGATTGCTCCGAACAAACCCCTCTCTTCGCCCACCATACCAAGTACTTCCTCATTTGTTTTCTTCTCTGTCCATTTCACCTTCTCCATTCTTCTCCACACCCACATTTCAAAAGCCTCCAGTCTACGTCTATCCTCCTGCTTCAATGACCACGTTTCCGCGCCGTACATAGCTACGCTCCATATCAAAGTTTTTACGAGTCTTTTCTTAACATCCTTACTCAAAGTCCCCGTCATCAAATCCCTCCTCCTCGTGAAAGCCTCTTTGCCTAGCGCAATTCTTCTCCTTACGTCCCTACTACTTTGACCGTGTTGGTCCAAAACACTACCGAAATACGTAAACTGTTCTACCTGCTCTAGTTTTTGCCCTCCTATTTTAATGTTAAGCTTAGCCTTTTTCTTTCTAGAAAATCGCATAACCTTTGTTTTCTTAATGTTGATTCTCATCCCATACCTGTCGCACTGAATTTCCAATTCACTCAGCAATGCTTGCAGCCCCTTGGCTGACTGACAAACTAAAGCTTGGTCATCAGCAAACCGAACTGATTTTACGAATTCCCCGCCCACTTTCATTCCTACCTCTAGTTCTTCCCATGCCTCTTTGATCATTTCCTCTGCATACAGGTTGAACAGCAACGGTGATAATGGGCAACCCTGGCTTACACACCTTCCTAACACTGCCCATCCTGACTCCCCGTTTCCCACCCGCACCTGAGCAGTCTGAGACATGTACAGGTTGCGGATTAACCTCCTTTCCCTCCAATCTATTCCTATTTTCTGCAATATACTCATTAGTTTTCCCAATTCACTCTATCAAACGCTTTTTCGAAATCTACGAAACAGTCAAATACGTCCTGGTTGTGTTCTATACCCCTCTCAATTAATAATCTCATTACTGCAATGGCATCACGCGTACCTCTCCCCTTCCTAAACCCAAACTGATCATCCCCTAAGTAATCATTTGTCCTACTCTCTATCCTTTTGTTTATGATCCTGAGAACAACTTTAGCTGCGTGGGATATCAAACTAATTGTCCTATAGTCCTCACATGACGTGGCATTTACCTTTTTCGGAATCGGAACTAAAACTGCTCTCACAAAGTCTTCCGGCCAGATTCCCTCCTCAAAAATGCTACGGATCAGCCCATATAGCCTCTTCCTACCACATTTTCCTAAGCATTTTAAAAGTTCCACGGGAATGTTATCTACCCCCACGGCCTTATTTAGTTTCATCTACCTTAATGCCCTTTCTATCTCATTGTCTAGTATGCCTGGACCTAAGCTATTTTCCTCTACGACATGTTCCTCTTCTATGTCTAACTTTGTTGGTCTGAGTTCTTACTATACAGTTCTTCTATATACTCCTTCCATCTATCTTGGATCTTTCCTGCATCAACTATTACCTTACCCGCCTTATCTCTAACTGTTAGCAAAGCTCTTCCTTTCTTACTTCCCGATAACGATTTAACTTTGCTGTACAGCGCACCGATTTCACCCTTCCTCTGCAGACTTTCCATATCCTCGCACTGCGTCTTCCACCATGCGTCTTTTGCCTTATTTGTTGCCCGCCTCAATTTATTGTTCAATTCTTTGTACTTCATTTTGCCTAATTCTGTATTTATATTCTTCCATTTTCGCCGCTCATCCATCTTTGTAATCATCTCATCCGTGATCCATGGTTTCCTAGTCCTTTAAGCGTTAACGGTTCCAATAGCGTCTTTTGCGGCTTTAGACAACCCTTTTTTGATCATTTCCCATTTTTCTTCGATAGCTATAAGCCCTTTACCATCCTCCATGATTTTCTCTACCGCCTGTTTGTATTCCTTCCTTTTCAACCCATTTAATGCTTCTACATTCCATTTTCTATGGAAAACCAGTAACAGCAGGGCAGAAGACACAGGAGAAGATGACCAAATTAGTTAGAGTAAGAACGTGGAATATTAGGACAATGAAGAGGACAGGGAAATTGGAGAATATCAAGCGAAAGATGGAAAGGGGAAAAATAGATATTCGAGGTGAGATGGAAGGATAGTGGGGATTACTGGAGTGATAAGCATAGAATGATATACAGCGGCGGGGATGAGAGCCAATGTGGGGTTGCCAAAGTGTTAATTAAAGAGGTAATAAGAAGCGTAGTCAACATAAAACAGGTAATGGATAGACTATTACTAGTAGAGATAAAAGCAGAACCGATGAACTTGGCTATTATTCAGGTATACAAGCCACCAAGCAACCATAAAAAAGAAGATGTCGATAGGATATACGATCAGTTAGAGGACATGATCGCGTGTGTTCCCGCGGGGAAACATTTGATAGTGATGGGGGATTAGAATGCGACGGTAGGCGAGGGAAGAGATGGTGATGAGGTGGGGGACTACGGTTTAGGCACGAGGAATGACCGCGGTGAGAAAGCAGTTGAGTTCTGCAGGAGACAGGGGCTAGTCATCACCAACACTTGGTTTAGACACCACAAAAGACGCAGGTATACATGGAAAATACCAGGTGACTCAGAAAGGTATTAGCTAGATTATATCATGGTTAGACACAGGTTTAGGAACAGTGTTCGCACAGCTTCCCGGGAGCGGATGCGGACTCTGACCACAATTTAGTTGTTATGAAATGTAGCGTCCGTTTTAAAAAGATAAGGCAGGGGCGGCGAGTTAGAAAATGGAATATAGAAGCATTGGATGGTTTGTAAAGAGAGGAATACAAACAGGCGGAAGGGGAAATCATGGAGGATGGTAAAGAGCTAAGTAGTATCGAAGAAAAATGGGAAACAATAAAGAAAGGATTATCGAAACTTAATGTAATTAGTAATTATGTCCATTCAAAAACCTACCTTAACCGGTAGATTACGTAATAATAAACAACCAAAAAACTAAAGAAACTCATTAGCTTTCAAATATTCATTTGTATCAATATATGTATTCTACAGATATACCGATGTTATCCATTTATATATTCTTAAGTCATAAGGATTCTCTTCATAATTGATACAATGCTTCTCTCGTTCAAAATATATTAATTAAATGCCAGGTCATTACACCTACCTGCAAGTTGTTCAAGCAAAGCCACTATGAACTCATTTAACGCATCGGCTTGTCTTGTCATCCTTACGCCAACTTCTTCTGTTTCCGGCAATTTATGAGCATGGATCATCAGGGCTACGGACACGAGCACAGAGAGAAATAAAGAAGCCTTCATCCTATCTTGCTGCTTGTTTCTTCTTTGGCTGGAATGAGGACCTATTTTCGAAATAAAAGTAGGATGTCAATCGGACGCTGAAACTAAGTTTGAAGTATTGATAATCGATTAATTGATATATTTATCACTAATTTTAATTTATATTACCTTCCGTAGGTGGTAAAAAATTGAATTAATAATTTTAATATAAAACCTATGAAAGTGACCTTAACACTATTTATTTGATAAGAACACTGTATAATAAACAGTTTTCCAGGACCACTATATAGGTCATATCTAAAAGGGGCTTTGGCTTCTTTGGTTGTACGTACTTTCTCTAAATTATTTAAAGCTTGCGAAAGTAACGTTCTATAATTTTTGCTTCTCGTTTAAGTGATACAAAGAATATAAGGATATAAATGGTTTCTAATATAATTGCCGAGAACCATTTTTACCAACGTGACTATGTTTCTCAGCGGGGTTCACCGGAGGGACTCGGTGTGTGGGCCTCTGACGTAAACACGCGTTAACTTCTAACAACCTGCGAGCGTTCGTTTTGGGTTGATGGTTTTTTTGGTGGACCGCTGTCGACCGATTCAGGGCATGCCGAAAATGCAGCAAACAGTTAAATTGCTGCAGGCCGTCCTCTTTTGTTTGGGATTAAAGGAATCAGAAACGCCGAAGCTTGCACGCTTAAAGACCTTCCGTCTTCACGGGAGCCTTTGAGTCGAAACAAACAGCTGACAGAAACATTTTTATGCCTTTTTAAGGCATAAGTTCTGTACATTCTTTAATATTTTAGCAATAAATTTTTAAAAATCATCATCGCTAAAATATAATTCCTCACTTTCCCGATATATTTGCTATGTACGCCTTAGGGCATGAAATCTTATCAAAAGAGAGCATCTAAAACCACGGATGGAAAGCCTAATTCTCTAATCTTACTTCATATTTATGAAGAGAACCATAATTTTTGTTACTTTAAAGTCGTTATTTTTGTATTTACAATTTATATTATTATAAATTAGCGTTTAATGCTCTAAATGAAGGTGTTCATATATTCCCATTGTAGGTAATATTTCATGGAGCTATCATGTACTCTACAATATAATCCTGGAAAAAATTGAATTTCAAATTGCTACTCTCGTGAAAAAAAGACCGAAGAATGTTTTTTAGAAAAGGAATTGGACGGACTTACCTCTTCGGTTCCTTGGAATGGACTGGTTGCTTTCTAAAAGGTGGAGAGAGCTCTACTTATACCCATGGTCTAGATAACTCTATCAATGTGTGGATATGCATTTCAATGGTTTTTCTCAATAGTTTCCACCGGATATTCAAGCTCAAAAAATATGTAGACGGTTTTTTTTCGCATGATGATAAGCCTGAATTGATACTGAGTTTGAAAATAAACAATCACCCTAATGCAGAACATTGACGGGAAAAAATATTCAAAACTCATTTAAACACACTTATCTAATAGGATGTGCATAATTCATCGAAGATGAAGGCAAAATGGATAGGGTACACTGACAATGGATAGGGTCAACTATTTCATATAGTGGCAGAGTCCACATCTGCTCCTGGGAAGCTGTGCGAATTGATCATACTATCCTTTAATCTGTGCCTAACCATTGCACACGGTGTGGTTAAAAGAGAAATACTGATTTCATAACTTTTTTATTTCGACAGGTACAGCTTAATCGAACTTGTCATATTCAAAGTACATGCCTTGAGTGACGACAAACATTTGCCAACGTTTCTTCCCACCCTATAACCCTGCCTCGTAAGCCGCCTTAGGGATCCTCTTCAGGTCCACCGTACAATTAGTTTTAATGTCTGCAATAGAGTCGAATCGGTGCCCTTTCAAGGTTGATTTTAACTTTGGAAGCAAAAGAAAGTCTGATGGAGCCACATCTGGAGAGTAGGGTGGCTGCGGGATCACGGAAGTTCCGGTTCTGGCGAAAAACTCTGTCACGATCAGTGCCGTGTGGCCCGGAACGTTATCGTGGCGGAAACGCCATACATTGTTTCTCCGGCCTCTTTCGGCTCACTGCGACCCTCAGCATCTTCATAACCTTAACGTAGGCATCTTTGTTGACGGTTTCACTTTGAGGAATGTATTCCTAATGAATCAGCCCTGGCCAATCGAAGAAAGACACCAGCATGACCTTCTCAATGGACCGGGACATGCGAGCTTTCTTTGGTCACGGAGAATGAGGACCTTTTCTCTGAGAACACTGGGCCTTTGTCTCAACATCATAATCGTAAACCCAGGTTTCGTCACCGGTTACGATGGTTCTAAGAAACTCTGGGTCGGCATTGGCTCTGATCCAGGAGCTCCTGGCAAATGTCCACACGTTTTGTCTCTGTTCATCAGTCGGCACCCGCGGGGCAAATTTTTATGAGACGCACGTCATGCTCAAAATGTCTATCAAAATTGTCTGACAGGATCCAAAACTAATGTTCACTTCCTCGGCTATCTCCCTAACAGTTAAACGACAATTTACCCACACCAAATCGTTCACCAATTTGATATGTTTGGGGTCTGTCAAAGTGGAAGTCGCATAGATCTAAAATATCTATATTTCCACTACCCATCTCTGGCTTTATATTCTCTAATTTTCCTATCCCCAGCATTGTCCTAACATTCCAGGTCCTAACATTCTAACTAATGTGGCCTTCTTCTTCTGCGTCTTCTGTCCTGCTGCTGTCGGTTTTCCCAAGGGTTTTGTGGGTTGACGACCGCGGAAGCCTTGCCTCTCCTGCTGCCGGGCTTAACACACGGTCGACTGGGCCAAGTCCCATAGTTGTCAGGACTCATATTCTCTGTAGTGTCTATCATTTTGTTCTTGGGAATGATAATTGATGTCGTTTCCCGTTGCCTTCCTCAATAGTGTTTTTAACGCGACACCATCACTCACTGGCCGCCCCACTTGGGTCAGACACCTTTGCAGCCGCCTCACTGGGGAACAGACGCTGCGTGGAATACCTTTCGTCTGGCTCCTAACATTCGACCTATCTGGCATGGGTGACACTACCAGGAGCAATAATTATTACTCCCGCCAGCACAGCTCTAGGGGTCATCGGAACGCACAAGCCCTTCCACCACGTCAAGGTTGGGGATATCAGATATATTCAAGTGGTCAACCAAATCAATCATGTACTGCTCCTGAAGGCATGCATGCGTCTTCAAAATATAGATGAAGATCCCATCGAGCATAGAAGCAATCCCATGGAGAAAGAGGAAAGGTGGATAAAGTAGGGTAATCTGAATTTGTTGGTGAACATCAAGAGAAATTGGGGAGGAGAGTGCAAGAAAGAGGTAAGGATTTTAACAAGGTTGATTCAGTGGAGAAAATATTAACTGAAATTGAGAATACAGCAAAAAAGATTAAAAAGAGACTTTCAGAGGGTGAAAGCTCATTGTTAATCACAAAACATTTTCTTTGTTCTCCCATCTATTCATTTTATATTCTCGATCCCCACCCATTGTCCAAAATCCTCTAAATCTCAGCAAATCAACTCGCTTCAATTAGCAGGTTTCAATGGATGTACAGAACCATGCTACAAATAAGTTTGGATAACACTTTCTCAATATCCCTGCCAGTAATCCCCTCACTGCAAAATATTTTCTCCCGAATTTGCTTAAATTTGGCGAGCTATCCTAGCTAAATTTTAATCAACTTTTAAGCAAAACTAGGAGGATTAAATGTTAAACAAGAAACACTTGAGGAAGGGCCGCTATTTTTTATAAAATTTAATGGTAAATTTTTTTTAGCTGAAAACTGTTTTCCTGAAACTCTGGTATAATCGTGCTTGAAAAATTATGGGAATTTAAAGCAAATTACTACTGTATTACTTATTGAAAACAACAAAAAATATAAAAATGAGTTCTCTTAATCGTACTATCTGTTTGAATTGGTGGAAAAACTTCAAAAAGGTTACATCAATGCTAATTACAATTTTCATCAACCATTATAACAAATGGAAAATACTGCTCTAGCTCTTAATGGAGCCATTAATCCTAATTGACCCAATGTATGTTGATGAAAATGTTGAAAACATAAAGGGCATGCTTACAATGCATCCCAACCCTCTCTCAAAGATGTCAACCACCCAATCACAGCAATCGTATTTCACAAACAGCAACCACAATTTTACAAATTGAAATAAGACTAAGAAACACGGATGTCATTATTACCAAACCCACCACTTGACAATTCAACATAGGTTGAGCATCACAGGTCCAGGCTCCTGTAGTCATCACCGTGAAAATCCTCCTCAATGACTGTCATCTCATTTCCGTTAACATAGATATTAAGCAATTCTGTTGGTGGAACTTCTATTTTGAAGAATGTCAGCAAGTTATTTTAAACTCGCTGACAATCGTATTTTAATCCTGGTAAACTTGGCAAACTTAAGATATTTGGCTGATATTCAGCCAGTTCCACTTTGGCTGAAAATTCCTAGGTTTTGTAGTGTTCCTCATTATAAAAGTGAATTTGCCTGAAGCAATTACTCTGCCTATGTCCCTATAACTCTCTGGTCATCTTGGTTGACAGCTCAAGCTGACCAGGGGATTACAATTATTCCCATAAAAAAGGAATAAACGGGATGACATTTACCAAAGGTTACAAAAGATTGTGGCTGAAATGCATCAGCTTTTACGTAGGGAGCAGTTTGCGGGGGAAGGTGGTGATGAGAGGGTTTGCAAGCTTGGGCTGGTGGTGGAGGAGGCTTACAATGGATTAGAATATGCTACAAATGAAAGCCTTGATTGTTCTGCTTGTATTTTTAAATTATTAATCAAAACCAAAATTGATCATAATCATAATGAATAAGAAATACTTGGTTTTTCCACACAAACTTTATTTTTACGACCGGGTTTCGACGAGGATCGTCATCATCAGGTAATTATTTCAGAAATATACACACATATATATACCCTTGCAATGCTGAAAATATGAGGTGAAGGAGTAAGGGACAGAGTTATTGGTCAGTATGGCTAGGGGGGGGAGGGATTACGGGGTGTAATTTGGTCGGAGAGTGGGTGGGGACGGTTAGTCCTTTGGGCAGGCAGGTAGAAAGAGGAAGGAGAACGGGGGGGGGGGTCCCCCTTGTTCTCGGGGCTGTTGGAGGGAAACGGTTGATGTGGGAGTGAAAGGTCGAGGAGAGGAGATCTGAAGGTGTATAATACGTCGTTAACTATTTTGCACTTGGTCCTTTCACTCTTGATGATTTCCATCTGTTCGAGCGCGTCCATCCGGGGTCCTTTTCTTTCCACATGCATAATTTCCAGCTTAAAATCACTGGAATGTCCGTTATCCAAAAGATGTTTTGAAAATTGGGACGCACCATTCTTGTTTCTGAAGGAAGCTTGGTGTTCCTTGAGCCTTTCCTTGAATTTCCTTCCCGTTTGCCCCACGTAAACGGCTGAGCACTCACAGGAGAGTTTGTATACTCCACTCTTCTCTAGATCTGGGATTTACATTCTTTGTTTACATTTTCCTGGGTCATGGAAAATGTAAACAAAGAACTCCAAATAATTAAATGCATTGCCCATAATAACGGTTACCGAACTCAGTTAGTAGATAAATTGTACAAAAAGAAAATGGAGAAAAGGGCTGTAAAATTAATCTATAGCACCGCCCCCGAAAGAGACAACACGGCCAAATGGCAAAGATTCCTTTTTTTAGGAAAGCTGTCCCTGAAAGTCACCAGTAGGATACCAAGGGATAGATTCATACCCGCTTTTTACAATAAAACAAATTTAAAAAACTTAATAACCAACGGGAAGGAAAAAATCCCAGATCTAGAGAAGAGTGGAGTATACAAACTCTCCTGTGAGTGCTCAGCCGTTTACGTGGGGCAAACGGGAAGGAAATTCAAGGAAAGGCTCAAGGAACACCAAGCTTCCTTCAGAAACAAGAATGGTGCGTCCCAATTTTCAAAACATCTTTTGGATAACGGACATTCCAGTGATTTTAAGCTGGAAATTATGCATGTGGAAAGAAAAGGACCCCGGATGGACGCGCTCGAACAGATGGAAATCATCAAGAGTGAAAGGACCAAGTGCAAAATAGTTAACGACGTATTATACACCTTCAGATCTCCTCTCCTCGACCTTTCACTCCCACATCAACCGTTTCCCTCCAACAGCCCCGAGAACAAGGGGGACCCCCCCCCCCGTTCTCCTTCCTCTTTCTACCTGCCTGCCCAAAGGACTAACCGTCCCCACCCACTCTCCGACCAAATTACACCCCGTAATCCCTCCCCCCCCTAGCCATACTGACCAATAACTCTGTCCCTTACTCCTTCACCTCATATTTTCAGCATTGCAAGGGTATATATATGTGTGTATATTTCTGAAATAATTACCTGATGATGACGATCCTCGTCGAAACCCGGTCGTAAAAATAAAGTTTGTGTGGAAAAACCAAGTATTTCTTATTCATTATGAATCGTTTCCACAAAGTGACGGCGGATACTATACAGTGATCATAATCACTCAAGAAAAATATTAGTCTCTCACATTGTAGTTCATTATTAAATAACAGCATGATACGTTGGTTTGGAAGACTTACATGAAAAATACAGGATCGCACCCAAAAGTGGTAGGACTGATTTTCTCTGGCGCGAACGGAGCGGTGGAGGGGGGTCTGCCTGGCAGGGTAAGGTGGAGGGGGCTCTTAGCAACTGACCGACATAAACCTCAGTCGCCTGCGGGCTGTCGTTGAGTGAGGACACCGTTTTTAGTGAAGCAAGTTTTTTGTCCGCGTCGAAAAACAAAATGAATCTGAATTTAGAGCAAAGTTATTCCGTGAAGTTTTGTGTGAAACTCGGGAAGACGGCAAGTGAGACCCTCGATATGATCAAGCAGGCTTATGGGGATACTGCCTTAAGCCGTTCCACAGTATTTGAGTGGCACAAGTTGTTTAAAGAGGGTAGGGAGCTCGTTGAAGACGACCATCGCTCCGGACGGCCGTCGACGGCAAGAACCGACACGAATGTGGACAGAGTGAGGACACTGCTGAACACAGACCGACGCTTAACCAGTGAAGAAATTGCAGACCAATTGGGTCTGTCTGCATCCAACGTCCAACGCATTATTACACAGGATTTGGCCATGCGCAAGGTATTGCCAAGATGGTGCCGAAAATTCTGAGTGTCGACCAACAGGCAACGCGTGTGCGCATTTCCGAAGAAGTGTTAGCCAATTTGCACCGAGATGAAAACTGTTTGGACAATGTGATAACTGGTGAGGAAACATGGGTTATTCAATATGACCCCGAAACGAAAAGACAATCCGCGGAATGGCACACTTCCGCGTCCCCACGTCCAAAAAAGGCTCGCATGAGCAAATCAAAAATCAAAACGATGTTGATTGTGTTTTTCGACCGTCATGGAGTGGTTCACAAGGTGTGTGTCCCACCAGGGGAGACTGTGAATGCGAACTTTCACGTTCAGGTACTCACCCGCCTCCGAGAACGCGTGAAAAAAGTGCGACCGGCCATCGCAAACTGCTGGGTGCTTCATCATGACAATGCGCCGTGTCATGGCGCGCTCGTCGTCAGACAGCTCCTGGCCAAATACGGCGTTGCCATGTTGCCGCACCCGCCCTGTTCTCCCGATCTGGCGCCAACGGACTTCTTCCTCAACCCCCTGATGAAAAGACAGCTCAAGGGACTACGTTATGACTGGATAAAGGCCGTTCAAGAGGCTTCGACGAGGGTCATCAACGGCATCCCCAAAGAAAATTTCCAGCGGGCGTACGAGGAATGGGACAACGTTATACTAATTGTGTAGCAGCTCAAGGAGCATACTTTGAAGATTATTAAGTCGATGTAAGTATATCGTCAATAAAATTCTTGTAAAAAAATCCGACCTACCACTTTTGGGTGCGACCCCGTAATTCAAATGATGTACATACATATTTTCAAAATCTCAAGGTTCAATTGCTGCAAACCATTCACAAAAATTATGCATGCTATTCCATCCTTGAAGTTTGATTATTTATTCTTCAGTAGATTATGTAAATAAGTATTTTGATACCCATAAACATGTGGCAACAGTGGAAAAACAATATCTCCATTTTCATATTTTGTGAGTGAATGGATATATGTATATATAGGGAGTTTTCCATTAGGGAGTAGGAAGTAAAATGGCAAGCAATAAATATTTTTGAATTCAGAAATGCCACGTGATATCTTAAAAGGAAAGAAGAGAAACCAGGTGTATTGAGCAAACTTGGTGACTCTAACTTTTAATATTGAGGCAAATGAAGTTTGCTGTTGCAGGATTAACGTTGTGGAGTCTATTCATAATTAAGGCACAAATACTTGGTAATGCCATGGATCTTATCAATAAATGATTTGGGTTATTGATGTCAAAGAACATCATTAAAAAACTGATGATGTTATCTCACATGGAAACCTTGGTCATGTAATAAAATCTGTTGAAAAAAAAATATTTGTACTTCAATTGAGGTAAATTGATTTACTATATATGAGAATTTTTAAAATAAAATATCTATGAAGTCTCCCTTTCATCAGTGGCTGGTGAGATTTATTATTATCATATTATTATTATTATTATGGTAAATACGGCTAGGAGCTGGACAGAAAAATGGTGAAATAAGTAATTTGATGAATAAGAGGCAAAGTTCACGGAGGGTGGAGTTGGCTCTGAAGGACAAGGTGTCATTTGGTATCAAAGGACAATCATTTGATGAATATTGCAAAATAAATGAAAGAGTAAAACGAGATAAGTGGCCGGTTGGTATGTACCTACAAGGGATTCTCTTATCATAGGGTGAGGTATAAGGAACCTCAGGTGTAGTAAAAGAAAGCAGTTCTGATCAGTACAAGAGCAAAACTTCATTGAGGGGAAAGTACTCTCCCACTCCAAGATAGACCTATTTTTAGATTCAGACATCGGCCAAATAGTTGTTGATACAATTGGATATGAAAAAAGTCCACATGTTCATTAAATATCATCAATTTTTTGTGTATGTAACATTTTAGTCAAATAAAAATCCAGGAACTGTATTTAAATGCCATAAGAAGTTGGAAATCTCCTCTCAATTTCATCCATTTTCCCCCATTTTTTTAACCTTCCATTTATGGCTCTCAATGAATAGGATATAGATGAAAAGTGAATTGATGACAGTACAGCTGGAAAATGACTCCCATGTATCTTGTTGGCAATGACAAAGGTAGATGCATATCCCTTGACTAGTCTCCACTTGCTTTTTTGTTGGAAATTGCATGTGTTATGACAAGTTTTCAATATAGTTTAATGTTGTTATTTCTTGGTTATTTATTGCACTTTCAGTAATTTCTTTTAGATTAGGAAGATTTAGGAAAATTATTTTCAGGTAATCTTTTTTTATTGTAATTTTGTATAAAATCATGAACAATGATGAATAGGGAATCCAACCATTTGTAGGAAATTCCATTGAAGTATAACCTATTCCCTTATTGTAAGCTTGATTCAGCCGAAGCTCTAAGAGTATAAATATGGCATGGCATGAAATAATACTGTAGTAAAGAAACATTTTAGAAATCTCAGCTTGTACTGATGACCCTGAATCGTTATACTTTGAGTTTCAGTTATTTAAATACGAATACAGGGAGCACTAGTCCCATGGCCAAGTGCAAGCCACTTTTGAACATCTTTTTTTTTTATACAGCAATAGGTAATAAAAAATATTCAAATGTAACATGAGTGACTGTTTGGAATGACATCTCGCCAAGAGTGAAACAATGTCTGATTCTTTGCATAATTCTTCCTGTCTACTGAGATATCAATATTGGCATGTTATTATGAAAACTTTGAATCAGTGCCTTTACTCATATGTTACGTACATTTAGGTCTTACATGCCCATTCATTGAGCTTATTAACATGATAATGATGAATTAGGGTTGAAACCACAGTCAATCAAATTAATTCTATGGCCTAAGTGTTTAATTATTAAATTGCAGAGCTTTTTGTAGCACAAAAATATCTATCCCTGAAGCAAAACAAGGGTTCACAGCAGATACATTCATTGAGGACATCAACAATGATTTACATTAAAGCTATTTTCAGTACAGTAAATATTACATCAAATTACAAATATGCATATCATATTAAGTGAACAATGAGAGCCTATGTTTTTCAACATCATAATAAAAATGCATAAATATATTTCATGTAATGAAGAAGTGATTTAAATATATTGATTGTTTTATGGAAGGGAAACATAATGATAACACCATTAAACATGTATTAGGAATAAAAATAGAGAATCTCAATTTCCATAATTTGTCTGTGAAATGAAACAGGCTACCCAAAATGAGTAAACAGGTAATGCGCTTCTGTTACCAGGAAATAATTTATATAGTTATAGGATAAAGGAAAGAGAGGAAAGCAATCTTAAGAGTTGGATGCCCAGATGCATAATGTGATATAATGAAGGGATGAGCATAACATTCTACAACATAAGGAAGTTACATAGAAATGGCACAAAGTGGGATGACTTAAACAAATCACTGATTGTAAATTTCTTATACCATATGATCCTATTATCTTGCAATGATTTCATTGAAGCAATGAGCAATTTTGTAAAACAACTAGTAAGAAATGTAGAATATAAAGATAGAACTGGGTATTTACCATTGCATGGGAGCAATACATCTGTTTTGCATTTCATTGCTTCTTTGTTTGTAGAACATAATAATGAGGGAGCAAAGGAGAGAGGTATGATATTGTTTCTGGTCATAAACCCATGAAATCTCAGTGAATAATTCCTACCTTTCCCTCGCCATATTAAGAGTGGCAGATCATCAACTGAGTATCAAAGTCCCAAAATCTTTATTCAAGTCTCCACCTGCTTGAAATGATTTTTGGAATTTACGCGAGGACTTGCAGAGAGGGATCTCAAATCATAGCGAATTGCACCACCTGTCCGTCCGTCCATGCCTATCGAGAAGGTGTGTGGTTGGTGTGGTGCTGTTGGTGGTGGAGGTGGGAGCAGGAGGATGTGGGCTGCTGGCAGTCTGCCAGTTGAGCTGATTGATGGCAGCATGGTGGTGATGGCCTCCCGTGCCATATGGGTGAAATGCCACAGCTGCTCCCGTGGGCATTGTTGTTGGGCAATCCATGCCGCTGGCATAGTGCTGGTGGTGCTGGAGGGCAGTGGAGGTCCGCAAAAGGGGGTGGTGGTGGTGGGTGCCTCCTGGGGTGACTTCGATCCGCATGCCAGGGTGGTGCGTTTGCTGCTGTGGGTGGTGGGGCAGTGGAGTTGCGTGGAACGTGATGGGTTGGCTGGATTGCAGGTGACCCTCCGCAGCCTCGCATGCCTTTGGATTGAGAGCCAAATGAATGCTACTAGAAAACCACAGTGGACAGGTAAGTGACCTTCCAATGAATTCTCTCAGGGAATTTTTTTACCATAATTCAAATTAAAAAATTGTAAGAAAAAATGACTATGTGAACCACTTGCCCTTCTGCAAATGGGGCAATAAGTACCTAAATGAGTTCAGTGTTCACTTTCAATTATTACTAAAACATTATCAAGATAGATACTGATTTTTATTTTGTTATCCTTAAGACATGGTGACCATCCATAGTTTCACCCAATGTTTCTTCATCTGTCAAAGGCAGTCACATTTAAACTAAATGAAGGTTGTACCCCAAAACCTTTGTTCCATCTCTTAAATAGTGTCATTTGTGTTGTAGTCTTTGCCGGTTGCTGCAATGGTTTTTCGAGTTCTGGGAATAAGAAAAAGGGGCTTGGGGTAAGAATGTAGTGGATGTGGCAAAATTTCATATGCACATAGCTTTGACTGCCGGTTGTGCCGTGTTTGCTCCTGGAAAGGTGCTAGTAGCTATGGAACCTGGCATGCTGACACCTTTGACACCACGCAGTTCTTCATGAATAATTTTCCACACACAGCTGTAACTAACATGAACCTCATTTGTGATCATTTGGATGGTTGCTCTTCAGTCTAATAGACCTCCACTTCCTTCACCATGGCATCATCGTCCTCGAGTGATGGACTTCCACTTCTTGCATCATCCGTGAGGTACATGTGGCCAGCTTGAAAATTCCTTTTCCACCTCATAACTGTGTTACTTGATAGGCTATCGTATCCATGAGCAATTATCATTTCATCATCGATTCGTTAGACACTGTAACCTTTCAATTGAAGGAAGGAACTTAATCACAAAATAATACATGTATTAAATACCTACTGGAACAACCATTGATAATTCTTACATTGCCTGGAATCAGACAATCAACAGTTGATGAAAATCTGACAGATATTGGCTCATCTTTTGTCTTTATGGAAAAATTCACAAACATCTCAAAATGAGATCAAAAAGAGCCCAAAATGATCTTTCACAAAAATATCAGAATGATCTCAGGTAGCTTTCCTTGAAACGATAAAATAAATTATGCAAATGATGAGGTGAAAGTTACCTTATATTCCATATAATTGTATGGAATGCAATCTCATCTTGCATCTAGTGATGTTTGGTTACTTTCAAGCAAAGTAGGATGCTCTTTGCAATGTAATATTTCTGAGGCAGCTGCCTTTATCATTGTTTGCTAGAGGACTAACCTCAACTTGCGGTGGCATAAGCAACTTGAAAAACAAGGTGTAAAAATTATTGCCACCTCTGGGAGGTTACTTTGACAAATGACATTAGCTTCGTGAATATCAGGTGTGATCCAAGAGTAATGGGAATTTTGCATGGTGCATCATGAGTTCATGTCACAAGGTCAAACGATCAATAAAGATTATTACTTGCAAATTAAGCACCGCTAGCATGAATAAAAATGAAAAAAACACCCATATTCATGGCAAAATACACCTGCTCACTCTGCTCTCTGCTTTTTCATAAAATTTTATCCAAAAACATAAACTGTAGTGATCTCTCAGCCTTCATATTCACCAGGCATGGCCCTATGTGACTTTTTTCCATTTCCAAAGCATTAAGAGAGCCTCAAATGGCCATCATTTTACAAGCACAGATGAGATATTACAACTGCATCACTGTGAGTGATAAAAGCTATACCCAAGTGAGTTAGAGAAGTGTTTTGAGGATTGTAAGTAAGCACTGACATTGAGGTATCATATCTAATGGGGGACAGCATTGATATGGATTAATAGAAACGAGTAAATATAAAAACGAGTCCACTGAAAACGCATGAGAAACCGAGGGAAATACCGGGTGACGTCAAGATATCGATCACCAACTCATTGGAAAGTGAGCGATCGCAACTTCCCGTGAAAACTGTGAAAGAGAAGAAAAGTAACATGGAACGGTTTAATTATTCTCAAGTCGGAGCTACTGATAATAATACTAATAATAAAGAGCGTGCTCCTAAGGTGACGCTGCCGTACTCTTCCGTTGCTCGCAAAGGAAATGTACAGCCACCACCTGTAGAACCGCACACCACTGCATGCAACATGAGGAAAGAAGACGACGAGGGCTACACCATGGTCTCATATAAACGGAAACCTAGGCCAAAGCCAATTGTGGGGACGTCAAACTTGGACAGTGATTTAGTCGGGCTGCCGAAAATGGTCCACATACACGCTTGGCGATTCAAAGAAGACACGTCAATCGAAGCAGTTAAAAAGTATGTATCAAGTAAAATACCTGGCAAGTGCTTCGAGATCGAGCAGTTAAAGGTATCTAGAGGCACCTATACCTCTTTTCGTGTATCGGTCGGTGAAGACTTAAAAGATGTCGTGGAAAGTCGCGACTTTTGGCCGAAACATGTTTGTGTCAGTAGGTTTTTTTTTCTGAAGGCCCGCCTGATCTCTGCAAAGGGTTAGTCAAAGCTAGACAGCCATTAACAATCACGCAAGTAAATATTCAGTGCCTTAGGAACAAAGTAAACCTGCTTGAAGTGGCTATGAACGAGTGCGAACCAGACCTTTTGTGTATTACAGAGCATTGGTTAAAATACGAAGAACTTAAGGTTATTTCGCTCTCAAATTACTCCCTAGTGTCGTCATTCTGCCGGGCCACGTATAAAAATGGAGGTGTGGCCATTTTCGTGCATAGCAGAATAAAGGGGACTATTAACTCAGTTCACGTGCCTGTGAAGGAAGAAAAAACTTTTGAATGTGCAGTGTGTTTCCATGAAACTCCAGTGGGATTGCTTGTGCTCATCTCCATCTATAGATCACCAACTGGTGATTTTCATTCATTCATTAAAAAACTGGACCAACTCATTTGCTCCCTATATGCAAGCAACAGGATACTCGTGCTGAACGGTGATCTCAACTGTAATCTCTTAGTTGACTCCCCTCACAGATCAGAATTGTTGAATCTGTTCAAAACTTATGGCATGGAATGTTTTAACAATAATCCTACCAGAGCCACTCCCACATCTGCCACCCTAATTGATTACGCTGTGACCAACTTTAACCATGAAAAAGTAGTCACAACTGTTTGCGACCTAGGTATAACAGACCATTGCATGGTGAAAATAAGTATCGATACTAACCAACCAATGGATAGTCCCAATGATAAAACTTACCCAAGGCGGTCTTATACTCTTGGAAATATGCAGCATTTTCTGCTCCTTCTTCAGTCCCAAAACTGGGACAATGTCTATGACCTTAAGTCAGTAGACGAAGGTTTCAATTACTTTTATTCAATTTTCAAACACAATTTTGAAATGTGTTTCCCAGTAACACATCATAAAATATTTCATAGAACAAAATGTAAGCCATGGCTAACTGATGAGATCCGTTACTACTCAACTATCCTTAAAAAACTTGCCATCTTCAGTAAAAGTTCAAACAATCATGAACAAAGGTTACTCTATAAGGAATTTCAAAAGTATTACCGTAAACTGATTTCTACCACGAAAAGAACCTATAATGATAATAAGTTACTTAATTCCAATAATAAGTCCAAAACTGCATGGGAAATAATTAATGACTGTAGAGGTAAGAAAAATCCACAACTCACTCTCCCAAAACTTTGTAACCCTGAAAATAACACTGCCATTAGCTATTCATCTCTAGCTAATAAATTTAACAAATACTACGTATCAGCTCCTTGCCTAATTACTTCTCCAGCCAATGTGCTTTTAGCAAATGCACCATCGTCAATGTTTGCCAAGCCCTGTTCTGAAACCAATCTAAAAACTATTGTCTCCTCACTCAGAAACAAATCCAGTACTGGCCCAGATGAAATTCCTGGTAAAATTGTACATCATTGTTTTGAAGCCATAAAAGCTCCCCTTTTATTTTTAATTAATGAATCTTTGATACAAGGGATTTTCCCATCCCAATTAAAAGAATCTAAAGTAGTCCCCATTTATAAAAACCATGGCTGTGTAAATGATTTGAACAACTACAGACCAATAGCCGTCCAAAATACATTTGCTAAAATATTCGAAAAAGCCATGTATATGCAAATAGCATCTTATCTCGAAAAAAACTTCCTACTTTCAAATTCTCAGCATGGATTTAGATCTGAAAGGTCTACCACAACTGCCATATGTCAGGCAATCGACAGTATACCTAATTCATTAGATGCTAAACGCAAAACTCTTGGAATGTTTTTTGACTTGTCAAAGGCTTTTGATAATGTAAACCACAATAGACTACTAATTAAACTCAATAGAATAGGAATTAGAGGAAGTCCTTTAAACTGGCTGAAGTCTTTTATTCATAATCGCACTCAAAAAGTAGTGTTATCAGTTGAAGGGTCAAAATATTCATCCGAAGCATACCAAGTTAACAAAGGTATTCCACAAGGCTCAACCCTTGGGCCACTCCTCTTTCTGATTTACATCAATGACCTACCTAACTGCTTACCAAATAATGATGGAATAATACCAGTGTTGTACGCTGACGACACTAATATAATAATATCAACACAAACATATCCCAGCCTTGTGGAAAAAGCTAAGTCTGTCACACTTGCTATAAACAAGTGGTGTACAGACAACCTTCTAGACTTAAATGTAAATAAAAGCAAAATAGTAAACTTTACACACAATAAGAACATATCAGATGATCTGCTGGTAAAAATCAATGACCTATCAATTGAGCGTGTGACAGAATGCAAATTTCTAGGTATTTCTCTATGTGCAAATATTTCCTGGGATACTCATGTAAAAGCCCTCCAACACAAGCTCAGTTCAACTTGCTACTTATTAAGACACCTGTATGAAACTACAAGTAAAACTGTACTACTCAATTTGTACTATGGGGAAATTTACTCAAATATAACCTACAGTATAATATTATGGGGATCAGCTGCTATTTCTCAAACCATCTTTAAAATGCAAAAGAAAGCTATTAGAATCATCGCCAGGAAACCTCACAATGCTCCATCAAGGCCTATTTTCCGTGAATTAAATTTGCTACCACTCCCATGCATCTACATTATGTTTCTAATTCTAAATATAAAAAATAACATCGGCAACTATTCTCTTAACTCTGCCTATCATCATCATTACACCAGAGGCAGGAATGACTTCCATTGTGGGAATATAAGAACTAAAGCATTGAAATTAGGACCCAATGAAATGGGCATCAGATTATTTAACAAACTACCCAAAAGTATCAAGGATACACAGGGAACTGCTGCATTCAGGCATAAATTAAAAAGATATCTACAGCGTAATATGTTCTACTTGGTTGGCGAATATCTCAACAATATTCCCAACCAGTAAGTTCATACTTTTAGTTTCTAGCAATGGTAATGGTCTGATTCATGTTTGTGATCAATGATTTTTCTGAATTTGATATTGTATGTGCATGTTACAGCCGATGTTCATGGGTTTGTACCAAACACTTATGTAACTATGAGCATCAATTCTTTTATGTATCTTAACTGAGCCTTTGTCTTTGCTCCTCATTGACGTGCCTTATATCATGTACATACTTCACCCATCTGGTATTTTTGTATTGTGATCTCTGGGCAAATAAAAAGTAATAATAATAATAATAATAATTAATAAATAAAATTCTTGCCAAATATACTCAATAATTCATGGGAATTGGAGTTATCTCTTTTGTTTGGTAAACATTTTAGGAATACTGAACACCTTATATCTGGAATGCACCATATGAGATGCATTCTGCACTATTCAATATGACAATGACCTGATTGGTGTGATGAGGATGGTGGAAGAGCCTGTTGTGTGCTTGCAGGGAAGCGGGGGGCGAGAGAGGAGCACACCCCTTGGATCCCACTGCTGCCCTCTGCCGTCTGTTGCTGAGAGAACTGAAACTGAGGGTGGTGACCATTGCAAGAACAAGAATAGAGTTGATTGCATGAAGAGAAAGGAAAACTGAGAGGCATGTAATGTTAAAAATCAATAAATGAATAGTTATCATTACTATTCCATTGACAAAACTTCAATTTTTTAATATAAAGGCAGTCAACTTGCTATTGTTCCTGAAAGCTATTTAAGTGGAAACATTCTTGGTTGAATCAAATTTTACTATTGTTTTACTTTTTGAGATTAAACTTAATCCTGAAACAGTGGAATGACTCAGAAACAATGCCTTTTTATCATAACAAACATGAGATTTTGTCAGTTGTTATCATATGTTTGCCATTTCAACATCATGCCCAGTACATTTTTATGTCCAATCAATGTGTATGTGAAATAAGAGGTGGGGGGGAGGAAGAAACTCCAATGGCCATAATAATTAGTTGCCAATCTCTCATCAGACCAATTGTTGTATTGGTTTAACAGGAACCACGACAGGGACCAACCACAACCTCTCGACCAGAATACCCTCTGTGGTGGTTTACGGGAAATTAATCTGTGTCAGGGACCACACACTTTGTGACTGGCACATATATAATTGTGTGCTTGAGAATATCCTGGAATCTTTAATGGGGTCTTCTCTACAGCCTCGTGAAGGATTCCATCTCAATCTGAAATTCTTTAATGGGGTCTCACAGCCTCGAGAAGGATTTCAGTCAGGATATTGTGCATTTGGCGGTGTGTTGGTCCCTGATGCAGATTAATTTCCCGTGTACCACCACAGAGGGTATTCTGGTCGAGAGGTTGTGGTTGGTCCCTGACATGGTTCCCGTTAAACCAAAACAACAATTGGTCTGACGAGAGAGTTGCGACTAATAATTATGGCCATTGGAGTTCCTTCCCCCCCTCTCCTTTAACTGAGAGGCCGTAGAGCTCATTATTTCCTGCAATGTGTATGTGAGTTTTAAAGGAGTCATAGAAAAAATGCAAGACTGCATTGCAACATTTTAAGCAAGAGGAATGCTAAATGTCCAAAAACTTTGTTGAGAAATAAATTACTTTTTGATAAAACAATCCCAAATCTTGAAAATGGTGCTTGCTTGCATTTAAGTGCAAAAGAAGAACGAAAATGCACTATTTCCAGTCTGGTAGGGTATGTATATTAGATATCAAGCAACTAATTCAGAAGGCACACTTATGAGAAAAGAAATAAGTTACGGTTGAAAAACAAAGCCACTTCTGACTAATATATGTAAGTTATCTTCAGTTTGTGCAGCCATTTTAGCTGTCACAGCAAAAATCCAATTTTATCAATGCAAAAGGATTATACATGAATTTCCAGGATATTGCTTCTTTGAGACTTATTGGTAAATTGAAATCATTGACCAATTTTCAATGCAAACATTGATCACCTGTATAATTCACTTCTGGTGTAATAAGATTGTAGAATGTCACCTACTTACTTCCATGTTATCATCGGGGTCAATCATCATTAATGCCACTGAATCTATGCAGCATAATTTTTGTAATAAGTCACCATACATATCCAGTGTCATGAATGTCGTTATACAGTATAAAAATATATGCAATGCCATTACTTTGAATGGTGGAAGTTGAAGTTCACTGATTCTAATACCTCATGTGCATTTTATGTAGCATCTTGTTGAAATCAGTTGTAGGCATATGTGAAGGGATCATTGCTGAATTAAGCTAGAAAAACATGCAAATCATAAGGGATACCTTGGGAACATTTATATTTAAAACGATTGATTTTGGCCTAGAAATAAGTATAATAGTTGTTTCCACCACCTCACTTTCTGGGCACAGAATGACCACTGCTTCTAACCATATACATTAGAGTGAGGGTATATCATACCATACAAATCCACCAACCCCAGGATCTTCATATAAAGATGTTCGTTGGTTATTTCCAGGGTGATATTTGGGGCACTCTGGCCTCAGAGAATTCAAGGCTTCAAGGGAAGAATTTGGTGAGGATGAATGTCCCCTTGCCCTGACAGGAGAGATAAAGAACACATCCTCTAAATATACGGCTCTTGATATTTTGCTGTCATATCCAAAATGTTGTCATGTAAGATCCTGATTATGTTAGAGTTCTTGTTATGTAGCCAACAGTTGGTTGGTACTCTATTAAACTACTTGAGGTGAATTCAGCAGTTAAGACATTCAGATGCATGAGGAAGTGAGGGAAATGGAAGAAGTAGAATGAAGTGGTTGAAATGAGACTGGGACAAGTGACTAGAAGAGGTACCAACTAGAGAGACCCACTTCTCACTTTGGTACTGCTTCTTTCTCACCTATGCCATGCACCCCCAAATAACTAGTTCCCCTGACTCATGTAAAATTAAACAACACCTCCGAGTTAACTTTTGAGAAATTCTAAGAAACTGCAAGAGATGCTGCAACAGTAAGATTATTATTTCTAGAAAAGGGCTTGTACAAACAAGTTATCCCTTCAGCGGTTTTATGAACTCTGTATCTTCATTATAAGATGAAACTATTACACCAGTGCTATAATCTTTTACTTCATCCATATTCTTGGAGTAATGCTCGTAGTTACTATTATCATTATTTGTCCATACTAAATATCTGATGCCAAGTATCTGATACTAAATAATGTGATCTTCAAAGACATTCTGACACATTGTGTGCATTTTCCCCCTCCGTTTCCATTCATAGATCCTCCAACTCGAGACGTAAGTTTCCTTCTCTGGGCCATGTAATTTCCCACAACGTGTCTGCCTCTTCTTCACATTTCCACCACCAGGTTCTCCAGTCTTTTGCCCGTCCAAAGTGATCATATGTTCCTAGTTCCAATCATGGGTGGTTTATCCTACTTGACTGATGTACTTCTTATTCATAATGTGGTCATTTCCTGAGAACTACTGTTGTCCTTGTCCAAATGAATACTAGGTTACACCTGGAATATTTCATTTGGAGAATTTTCAATCCCTTCATTTGATAAATGGAGATACTTGTAAAAAAAAGAAGAATTGATGATGCATCGCTCTTTTGGAATATATATATATAATGGTGTTTTCCTGTTACCTTCTTTATCACAGGACCACAGCCATTAAAGTAATTGTTAACACGCCAGTAGTTGGATAAGTATGACTATACCTGTGGTATCCATTTTATTCATATGAAGAAGAGCTACGAGACTCTCCTTCAGTCGATTGAAGTAATAAATGTTCACAATTAAAGTGGCCAATTTAAAAAATCTTCATTGTAGTGCACCTGTATCATATAATGGGTGTATCTTACCCAAGGAGAGCCACAGAAATACACTCAAGGTCTGGTGCATATTTTGCACCATTATTCACCAGGTACCATCATTTATATCTGCATCTAATCTCTATGTCTGGAGGCCAACCCATCATTCCCAATCTGGTGGGCACATAATGTACACTTAAAGCATGGCTCTGAGCATATAAAAAAGAATGCACATATCAAATCTAGGTTAATTGGTGCAGAGGTACTGGAAAGCTAGCTTAGGAACCTACATTTTTGTTAATGTTGTAACTTCTGTTGCTCCTGTTTATATTAACCAGCAGCAGCTTGCATTGGGACATTTGAAAATACTACAAGGGAGAAAAGCCGTGTAAATTGATATGATTACGCTTCAACAAATAGCTAAAAATAAGTAATTTAATAATGGCTGAACATAATGCCAGCTTATATTTTCAACTGTGCTTTAAATTAGCCTTTGTTTCAGATATGTCCACATATCTATAAAAGCAAAGAGCAGCATCAAACTCAATGATCTAAAAATAATAAAATCAATGGTGATAAATATTTGATTTCACCTCAGACCAAGAAAAATCTCACATGGGATGAGATAAATTAAGTTGTTTAAAATAATATACATATTGCACAGAGATCAAAGATGATAAATCTAAGATCAGGGAGACTGAGCTTTGGAATACAGCATAACAAAGATCCTTTAATCCTCATTTCACTCACCTTTGGACCACTGTGGTTACAGGACATGATGGGGTTTTAGGGGGGGTGGGTGGACCTCCATGCAGGTCGGTTTCTCCTGCATGTCCATGGAACGACATTCTACAAGAAAGAAGAGAAAATAATGGAATATCTTCATCCACCAAGCTCATCAACCCTTAAAATAGTGGCCTGTGTATCCACTCTTCCTTGCAATCCTAGCATTCAATCCTAAGAATGCCACACACAAAACTCATTTCTGTGGACCCATCATCAACGTGGTGGGTTTACTTGTATCTTTTAAAGATCTGCCTTGCTTAAAGGAATGCAACATTTTTTGGATAATCCAAGTGCAATTTCCTTTCCGAGGATTATGTATTCTTTTTTTAATTTAATTGGTTTCCTTTAATTTCTTTTTATTAAATGTTTGACATTTGTCCTAAATGTTTATCCAGCAATATATTTTAAATGTGATGTATAATTACAATGCAACAATTGCAGTGCAAAGATCATTCGCCATGACAGGTATTCGAACTCAGATCCCTATCTATGTCTGGCCAAGTGGCCGGACATAGATAGGGATGCCTCAATAGCTTTAACTGCCTTTGGACAGTTAAGCTATTGAGGTGTCCTCTTACACTAAAATTTCTCTAAACACTACGAAAACACTCCGATCTGGGTTCGAATCCTGGTCAAGGCAAATAGTTTTTACACTCTGCAATTGTTGCATTGTAATGCATATTAGCAGATGACTCCATCAATAAGTTACTGCTGCGGCATCTCCAGCAGTTTCTTGTAATGATGCATAATTTTTCTTTGGGTTCCAAAATTATTCACACCCCTTTCACTGCTATTAGGTATCCACCATATCGACACATTGGTCATGTTACTATTTCAGGGTTCGCAGGTTTTTCACCCTCCCCTCTCTGTCTGGTTGTTTTCATACAGTGGATTTTTCTTAAGTACATCAGTTCACAATCCTTTTGCTTTTCCCACAAATGCATATATTTTTTGACACTCTACCCAAATTTTTCTCCCCGATGTAGAATTTATTTTAATTATTACTGTTTTAAGGATAATTTATTTTGCATTTTCCCTTAAAACCATAAACACAGCAATCAACACAAAGGTCAGTCCGGCATGTGATGGCAGAGTTCACCCAGTTCCAAGCCCTATACGGCGTGTAAAATTCGCACATCAGGGTATGTGGGGGCCACTTCCTTTCCCAGCGCTGGTTATGGTTTCCCAGAAAAATCTGGTCACTGAAAAAACACACAGCTTGGGTGGAGCTGAAGGCGCCCAGAGAGCCTTGCCTGGGATTCAAACTGGGGCCCTCCGGTTTCAGCACTCTACCCCTGGGCTAATTATTTTTTAAATATGTTTTATTTTGTATTTTCCCATAATCACTGGAAACATTTCAATCTTAGTCAATGTATTAATGCATGTAAATGATTATGGGTTAGGTGGGAGAAGGGACTACCAAGTCTCAATCTTGCCCCAAAACAAACGTTTTATTATTTACTGAAATGCATTGCTATTTTTTGCCATTTATTTATTACACTGATTCTTTGAATCTTCTCACTTTCTGCTATTGACTATATCCCATATTTTTCCTTTTCTAATTGGCTTAAGCCATTACTTAAAAATAATTTTTAACAATATTTCATCACTATTCCATTTTGTGTTGATAAAAATTGTTCCTAACATCACCTCAATGCTTCCTGTGCCCCACCCCGTTTAGTTTCTCTAAAAAACCAGTCAGAATATATGCTGGAGTTCGATGAGAATGGGCACAATTTCCTATTTATCTTTCTACTTTCTGTGAATAATCTGTTATGCATTAAAGGAAATGACTGCATTCAGCATGGGAGTAGAAGAGTGTATAAACATAGTTGACCAATGAGTCTTAAAATATAAAGCAATCCTTGAATTGGTCACAACACCGATGAAATCAAAATTCCCATAGTTCCTTATTCTTTAAGGACTGAAAGTGCAGATGGATCTTTTTAGTGCACTGTGTCTGTTGGATTTGCACACATGTGTGAAACTGAATATGCAAACAGACCGTTGCTTTCCATTGCAATCTAAAAGGCTGACTGAGCAAAAAATAAATCAGGTCATGCATTGGAAATACATAAATAATATTAATAGAATAAGATAAAACAAAAATGGGTGACTGTTTGGTTAGGTTGGTGCCCATGGGAAACCTTTAGTGGAAGGAAAAATACAGCAATGTCCAATTTACTGCATTTCAAATAGTGCAATTTTCTATAGGACTATTCTTACAGCTGGAACAATATTTTGCTCCTGATAATTTTGAGTAGTTCATCATGATACAATAACCTTTGGGACATCTTTGTGTGTCAAACGTACACATGAAGTAAAGGTCAGGAATTTGCTGTTAAGAAATGCATTCTATTTGAAGCAGATTGATGATAACACATTGCATCCATTAAGTTGATCACAAAACTATTGCATCACTTTCAATGAAAAGCCATAATTTTCCATGGTATGCTTATAGTTCTGTAAAATCAAGTGAAAATGGGTGAAAAAAAGGAAGGTGGTACGTGAGTGCATCTCATTAATCAGAAAACCCTTCAATTATGAAAGAAGAATTACGAGTCATAAGGACAATTTGAAAGTTATACATGTACATTGCTTTGATAATTCATGGTAGCAGGCTGACATTCCAACACTTCATATGAATGTAAGTTCCCAACTTAAGCAATTCGAACCATCGTTTGGAGAAAAGAAAAAGTAAGAATGTGCATTGCATCGACATGGCGCCATGAATCTTTGGAATGCGGCATTAAACGACTCCTTGGAACTGAGCGTAACGGTTTTTTCTTGGTATCGAAGGAGGAGGGGCCCGGCCTCTCCTCCGGTTGTTTCCCTTGCTCACCTCTGCGCGTATTGGTGGTGAAGGCAGCGGCCTTCCACGAGGAGAGGCGGGGTCGAGGTGACCAGCCCAGGTGACCGCTGGCTCTCCTGTGCTCGGCCTCCACACTGCTGCCGGGACGGGGACACGGGGTCCGTTCCCTGGGGCTCCCCCTCCCGCAATCCCCCCGAACACTTGGGCTGCTTCCGTCGGCGTGGCTGGTACTGGGGAGAGAGGGCGAGATGGAGGCATGATGTATCGACAAATGGGTGATTTACCATTTGGTCTAGGTGCATTCAGCATACATGATGGCAATCAAACATTTTTCTTTAGTCATCTGGTAATCGACCACAAACAGCTCGATAATATTTCCGCCAGCGTTTGAAGTTCCCACTTAGTCACGACATCGTTGCTCTACCGATAGGTCTCGCAAAACTCTGAGGCATGTTTCTCCAAGTTACACCTGTATTCACAAGTCCTCTGAATAAAGGCTCAAATTTAATTTTTAATGTGGTCTACCGGGTGGACAGGGATGGGAGTCTTAATGAAATTCAAAGGGGAATCCATTAAAATCAGTTACATTTTCAACTGTTTCAGGCTTCATCTCGTGGAAGTATTAATATCCATAGTAAAACGACTTTGTACTTTTCCACAGATCTGTGGAAAAGTACTAAGTCTATTTAGTATGGATGGGGTGTCAATAATTGTTAGGCGTATACGAAAATCTGTATGATGGGTCAGCATGGCAGGATGGGAATCAGTATTAACAAAACAACTGCTTTAGGGTTTTTAAGAAAGAGTTAGAGACTATGTTTTAAGGCTTAAATAAAAGGGCATTAACTAGAGCAGACGGATCAGTTTATATATCTTGGAAGTGTATTGGACTCAGGTGGTCAAAGTAGCGGGAATATAAGAAGAAAAATTCCGTTAGGTAAAGAAACTTCCGCAAGGAGAAGGGAATTGATGACAGAAACGTTGTGCAAGGATGTCAAAAAAATGCTCGTCAAAACTTTATTATGGACCGTAGTTTTGCACATATAAAGTGGATACATGGCCGTTGTAGGAACATGATATGCATAGATTAGAACCCCTGAGATGTGGATATGCAGAGGGTAAAATGGAAGCAAAGAAAAACAAACTAAGAAGTATTAGGGGGGAGCAGAGAGGGTTCTTGGAAGAAATCCAAGGGGGACAGGAAAGATAGATATAGAGAGCATTTTGATAGGCGATAGGAGTAGAAGTAGTATTTAGGGGAGGCGACCGACAGCTGAGGTCATTTGCGCCATAAGGGATGGATAGGAAAGGATGAAGGGTGGAGAGAAACCCGGCGTCAGCATTAGCCTACTCTTTACGAAAGGCGCCAAGGGGTCCGCAGCTTAACGTCCCATCCGACGGACGGCGTACTCACTCAAAGTGCCCTCCACAAAGCACCTCAAGTAGGGATCGAGATACCTCTGAAAAATATGCAACACCGCCGGGATTTGAACCCGGGCCCTCTGGGTGGGAAGCCAATACGATAGCCACAGCGACATCTCGATCCTCAGGCGATAAGATGACGAAGGCTGTGAAAAAGGGGAAATTGGCATTAGGGGTGGGAGGAATGGTATTTTGTGCAGAAGAGAGGAGTAAATAATATAAACGGAATTTAAGAACGGTTTGTGTTATTCGTTCCATCGCAATATTCTCAAAAAGAAATCGGCGGCTAACATTCGCCAATTCCCTCAAGCACTTTGAGAGCGTAGAAAGTTAAAATCATCTGAAAAAGTACACACATGCTCCGTAATTACCATTATATCTCCCACCCATTGCACAAATGCACTGCATGACGTGTTGTAGGTTATCTGTATTTGCCTGGAGATCTTCGGTGGAAAATGTTTAGGTGTGTTTCTATAAAGCATTTGTCAAGAACCAAGTTATCTCAAGGTCATTTTTTACATGGGATTCCTTATAAATCGACAGAAAATGAAATTAATGTGTCAGATGTGAGGTGTACCCTTTTCCCTTGCTTTATGGTGACTAAAGGAACATGTATTTGCGACCATATTTATCAACTATTCGACAACAATCTAACACAAGGATTTCATCCTAATAGTTTAGCCTAAGCGGCCTCATTTTCCCAGAGGAAATTCTAATTCTATTATAATATATATATATATATATATATATATATATATATATATATATATATATATATATATATATATATATATAACACTCTTTGAAAGTCTCACGGACGTGAATAATAATGTATAACATTTAGCACTAGTAGACACAGACAAAAACACAGAAACACACAAAAAAGAGACTCACTATTTTTCGAATTTTCGATGGTCGTTACCACCTTTATCAAGGAAGAGAGGGACAGAACTGAAGGGAATACGAGGGCTGGAGCGATGGATGGAAGGGGAAGGTGGGGAGAAAATTCCGAAGGGACGGGTTTGGAGGGGCAGCGTTAGAAGGGTGGGGAAAATGTAGAAGGTGATGGGGGTGGAAGGGGGATGAAAATATAATTAGAGCAGGGTAATTAGTGCCTAATATTGATTCCTGGCCAATTCCAGGACTCCAAGAGCCAGATGAATGATTGCTCTAATGTTTTCAGTTTCAGTGGAGGATCAGAGGGTGGGAGGGATGCTATGATGGATACACTATAGCATTTATCAAAGGGAGTGTTGTGTTCGGAGGCGTGTTTTTCGGGATAGGGAGCTTATCAATTAAGGAAGAATTTTTGCATGAGGCTCGGTGGTTGTTGATTCTGATATTGAGGGGTGTGGTGATTTGCCCAATATAACAGGCAGGGCAAAGTTGGCACTTCAGAAGGTACACTACATTGCTAGATGTGCAAGTAGAGGAGGGAATTGGTGGGAGAGAGTTAAAAAGCGGGTGGGAGAGGGATGGGATTTTGGCTTTGAAAATAGGGCATGTTTTGCATCTGGGTTTATTGCATGGCGTTGGAGTGGTTTTAGGATGGGTTGGGGATTTAAGGAGTGGATTTGTTGATTTGAGGAGATCGGATAGGTTGGCGGGGCGTTTGAAAGTAACTGAGGGGCATTTGGGAAAAAGGTTGGTGGTGGCATTATGATTTTTTTAGGATAGGGTAGAGGTCTTTTAGGATTGATCGTATAGATTCTAAGCCCGGGAAGTATGCTGTGCAAATTGAGAGAGGGTAGGGTTCCGCGGTGGAGGAAGGTTTCGCCCGTGTTTCAACGAGCGTCTTCAGGTCGAAGCTCGTTGAAACACGGGCGAAACTGTTGTCAGAAAAACAACCTACGCGGTGACATCCCGAGAATGGAGAGTCTTTCGGATTACACGAATCCTAACTGAGTTACGCATCTCTATTCACTAATATTTTAGCTATATGTAAAATAGGGTGTGAGTGTTTGCTGCAGAATCACATCCTCTCCCCTTGCAATGTACCGTATTGATGCCGATATTATTTGACATCCCTGCAGTGCTACGGGAGCACTCGAGTATCATGACACTAGACGAATGAGTTAAACTTCGCCTGCGGCGTAGGTGGTACTAATGATCATCCATTTAAGCAGTTGGAAAACGTCGAAAACAATAATTTGAATGGGATAGGAAGGCGTGATCAAATTTTAGTTGCGATGGCATTAATTGAACTGAGTATCGTCAAGAACTTTTCTGTGGAATTTTTATTTCAATAAATACAGGGTCCGTTCCATAAGTATCGTGACTGGGTCGCTGTAGCCTCAACAGAGCGGTCGGCTTGGAGGTTTGTTTGAGCCCTTTCCATCCAATTTTAGGAGTTTCAAGTATAAATTTAAAGCAGCCACTCGGTGATAAACTTCATTGTAGTTATTAAAATATTGTTTGCATGTGATGTGGACGGCATTCTGTATGTGATGTGGAAGTGTCATTGTATGTAAGAATATTTTGTCTCCTATCTGTTTTCTAGTGCGTATATATATGTTCGTTGAAAGAGTGATCATTGACCAAACTTGACCGTTGCCACCAGGGCAATCGCCTAATTGTACCGTAATTCTTATATAATAAATTGGTCACCCGGCCTTCCCAATCAACTCCTGGCCTACTCCGTCGTTCGGGCAATGACCGAGGCTGCCCTTTGTACCCGGGCTAGCCCTTATAATCTCGTGGGTCTGAGTGTCGGTACTTAGTCCTTCACGCGCCTTGCCCGCGCTCTTTCCGGTCTCCCTCGCAGGAGACCAGGAGCACCTCCCCGTCCATGCCCTTGCATTCCCCGCGCTCTCTCCGGTCCTTCTCGTAGGAGACCAGAAGCGCCAACCATCCTTGTTCTCCCCTTCCCTACGTCCTCGCACGTCTCTCTAGAAAGAGTCCTACCTGCACTCTGATCTCACGGACACAGGCCCGCTCGATTTGTAAGTTACCTTTACAATTCCATAGATAGTAATAAATTATTGACCATCCACACCACTGGTGTATTCACTCAGGTGCACTGAACTCTCTGCCACCCAGCCCTACGACATATTGGTTTTAGGTGTTGGGTCCGAGTTGTGGATGCGATGATACGACGTATTGGTGTGAGGTGTATGGCGTCCGAGTTGTTGATGTTAAACTAAATTTGGTACTGCTATCATCAGAAGACGTTATCATGCCATTTTTCGGGTTTCTTGATTTCATCGGAACCGTTAGCAGCCACGTTGAAGTCTTAATTAAAATTCTGTCTTTGCAAGTATATAGCGTCCTAATGACGGATATAAAACTCAATAATGCTCCACCAACCGTTCAAATCCCGTACACTACCGCCGATAACTCACCCACTAATTGTTCAAGTGCGCTGAGTTGAATAATTAATTACAACTATTCCAGTTAAGCTCCCAACCTATTATTTTAACCGTGGATCCCTTAAACTGGGGCACCCGGGTAAACACCGGTCATTTCCCTTTGCCTTGGGAAAGAGAAAATTTGCAGGGCTACCAGGACCCTATAAACTTTCCCCCAGCCATCAATACGATAGAAAATGCACATTACTCGAGCGGAAACACGTCGAGGGCTGGACAACCCCCCTTCTCGGGTAATCACATACACCTAATTCCAAACTTTAATGGGAATCACGACGTCCATGCCGATGATTTTTTGAATTCCCTCCAAATCGTGAGCCACTTGAGTACGTAGAATGAAAACCAAACCTTAGAGGCGTCTGAGTGGTACCGCTTCCGAATGTGTAAAAACCACCCCTCATCTTTTCGATTCCTATGAAAATTTTTCCACCTTGATGAAAAAACTTTTTACTCTCAAAATTTCACTGATCTCGCTAGAAAGACTGTTCACTGGCTGCCTTCAGCGACCACTCGACAGCATCAATGATTCTACTAGGTTTCGGAAAATAGGTCGGAAGCTGAGAGAGGTTAATGCAGAACCCGACTCGCCAGCGACCAATGTAATGATTGAAATCACCTGCTAGCCCAATTTCTAGTGGGATTACGAGAAGACATTGGACGTTTTGTGTTAGTCCGGAACCCCAGAAAAATGTTGGAGGCCGAAGAATTTGCGTGCATTGAAGAAGCTAATGCGAGAAATTACTCCATAAGTAGAGAAGTTAATTGTGTGCATCCCTTTGATACTCCCACCTTCTCCCGTCAATCTTATCCACAAGCACAATCAATGCCGATACATCGAGATTCTTATCATCACATCCCTCCAGAGACTCAACTCCCTTATCATTATCCGCAACGTGCTAACACTGTGAGCGGAAGTAGCAATTTTCCTTGCCAAATACCCGCTATGCAAACGAATAACCTCCACGGCGACTCGCAGGCGCGAAACAGGAACAACATACGAACTTTTCTAACTGGAACAGCATACTATTGCCAAGAGGTAGGTCACATCCGTTATTGTCCCTCAAAACGCAGAGAATGTGCGAATTGCAGAGAAAATAATCATGCCACCAAGGATTGTCCCTCGGTGATATGCGACCTTCGTAAAAAAATTAGGCCACCACCCGGTCACTTGTCCTGAGCGAGCACCAAAGATCGATTCGGTAAACGCGCGCCCCCCGACCGACATGTTGGGGAAGAAATAGTCCTTTCGTTAACTTCGGAGGCTGGCATGACGGTAAGAATGGAGATCATTAGGAAGATACGCCATTTTCTTGTGGATACTGGTGTTTGCCTGTACGTGACAAGTTGAGTTATTAGAAGCCACGGTGATAGAAAATATTAAGGTTCCTCCATGTTCAGTTGCTTTAACTTTGGCCAAAATCCATGGTTGCCTTGGGAAGGAAATATTGAACCAAACGGTTGGAGAAGGGATAATCATTTTGCCGACTCTAGTCAATGTCGCACCCGACGGGTCTTCGCCTCTTTTGATTTGTAATTTGGAAAAGGGAAACCGACTAGTGAAGAAAGGTGCAAAGATTCGTTATGATATTCATGCTGACGGAAATTCTATTTGCGAAATTAAAGTAAACACCGGAGACGTGGCCTGGAGACCCAACAGATGACGATCTGCTCTCCCTATTTGAATTGACACAGGTTCCCCCCCGAGGCACTCAACCCCTTGACCAAACTCATATCAGAATATCCAGAGATTTTTGTCCATGGAAATGTAAAATTAGGCTGCACTCCGCTTGTTAAGCACTGTATTAATTTAAATGACGCTAAGCCCGTAAAAAGACACCCATACCGAATTCACAAAGAGAATTCTCAAAGGAACGGTTCAGGAAATGCTCGATGAAGGAGTAATTGCATATTCTAATAGCCCATGGCCTTCACCACTAATTCTGGTTAGGAAAACACCCATAGATGGAGAACCTATAGGCCCTGTATTGACTATCGTGCCCTAAATAATATCACTAAATAGGAAGTATTTCCCCGACCGAATATGGACGAAACCTTTGACCAACTTGGCGGCGCTAAATATTTCAGTTGGTTACACTTGAGCCAAGGTTATTGGCAAGTAGAAATGGAGGAAAACAGCAGGGAGTAGTATACTGCGTTTAGTTCACCGGATGGAGACTTTGAGTTCAATAGAATGGCCTTCGGCCTTGGCGGAGCGCCTTCAACTTTTGTGCGCTTAATGACGACAGTGTTCGGAGAGCTTATCCACCGAGGAGTTCTTTTTTATCTCGATAATATTTTACGATTCGATACCACGATAGATGAACATATCGCGGGTCTGAGGGAGATATTTAGAAGACTAAGAGGAGCAAACTTGAAATTAAAACGTAAGAAATGTATTTTTTTAAATAAACGTGTGAAATTTCCGGGACACATTATTTTATACCAATCACATTGGGATGAAGAATTCAATTTCGCATTATTTGTGCACATGAATAGCAAACATGGGATAACAGGAATTTCTCCAGCTTATTTGGCGTAGGGAAGAGAGCTGCATATGCCTTTGGATTGCATACTTGAATCCTTACTCCCATGCTATTCTGAGGATCCCCCATATGGCGTTATCCTGATACATCTACATCAATACCCTGCGAGCCACCAAAAAGGTGTGCGGCACGGGGGGCAACACCAGGAGGAAAGGGTAAGGGATGAGGGGGTTAGGGTTTTTCAAATGGATGGGGAAAGGTGAGGGGAACCTGCAAAAAATATATATAAATAAATAATATATAAATACGTAGGCTTCAGATTCCTAATGCCAAAGCCACAGACTTAAATTCTATTAACACCGAAAAGGAGTATGAGCGATGCCATCGAAATTTAGTTTTAACACCTATAAATTACGGTAAATTAGTGCTTCTCTGAAATAAGGTGCTTCCCCAGGCGCATTCACAAAAGCTTGCTTCAAGATGCATTGGCTCTTACAAGCGGGTAAGTGTTAGAAGCGCTGTCACATTTGATATTGAGGACGTGTAAGAATTCTGACCGCACACCACAGAAATTTGTTACCCGTACCACCTGATTCCGACCCTCCCCCCATAATCCTTGGGGATGAATCAGACGGTCGCGTCAATAAGGTTGATGACCACACGGGTATCCAGGAGGTAAAGACAGAAGGTTCGTCACCACCGAATGCGAGCGCCCCCGATCCGAACACAAGTCCCTCGTCCGTTCCAGTTAAACGCGATCCTGTGAACTACACGGAGAAGAGATACGGCTTGAGGCCGCTACCCGGGAGGAAGATACAATGACTCTCCGCTCTACTCGTTCTTGTGTCCTGCCATTTCTTTTTTTTTCGGTGGAGATATGGCCCGAGTTTTGCCTCGCAAGCTGGTGCGAAAAAGAGCAGTGCTGACGGAAAATATTTTAGACCTATTCGGTGATGATCCCCCATTTGACGGTCACCATCCCACCCCAGGGTTGAGCATCATCTCAATCAAGGAAGAGTGCCAGTACCCCCCCCCCTGCCCCAAGAAGAGGAACCCGAGAGATGGAATTTCCAAGGGTACAGCCATTCCCCACCTACTCAGGCCGATCCCTTTTGTCCGTCGCCCGTGCACCCGGGATCGGAAATATGCATCCCGTACACCAAGACCGCCAAAGTTCCGGAGAGAGAATGGACAACACACAAGAGGAAAGGATAGTAGTTTAGCAATCATACAACATCATAAAGGATAGGAACAGTGCGTTTCGTGGCACACATAGCCAGAAGAAGTGGCGACCCTAATTGGCGTAATTTCTCCTTTGGTGGGTGAAACAGCTCCCTAACGCATTCTCTTGGCCAAAGAATCGGGGCACTTGGTTGCATACAGCATCGCAGATCTCAGTGTAAATTAAGTTTCCTGGATAGCTGAAGTGCTTGAGAGTATCCGCCCGGCAAGTGGAAAGATCCGGAGTTCAAGTCCCGGTCTAGGAAATATTTTTACACTCGTGATTTGCCCGATTTCCCCCCTCCACTGTGTTCGTACCTTCTGTGTTCCTCTCCCTTTTCCCTATATCTATTTATATGTGAATGATTATTTGTTCGCCGTTTGGCGGGATTTCGTGTTTGAATGTACAAATATATATAATATTTATACGGCACAATAGAAAACAAACAACATAGATAACACTTAAAAGGACATTCCCATAGTAGATTGTTTGAGCTTTCGGCATTCTCCGAGGCCTTCTTCAAGTAATCTTACTTGAAGATGGCCTCTGAGAAGGCCGAAAGCTCAAACAATCTAAAATGTGAGTGGCCTTTTAAGTGTTACTATTTTATTTGTGTTCTATTGTGCCGTCGTCATTCTTCGTCTGACTCTTGGAGTGAAAGGACGTGCTTCACCGACCTCTGGACCTTTTCCGCCGCTACCTGCAGAACCCCTTGCGACGCATGTAGAATAGCCGCCTAGTCCTAGCTACATATTAAGAGTAGTGATAAGTAGTACATATATATATATATATATATATATATATATATATATTTTAATAACCTCATTTTATTTCGTTCATGTAACATAAAGTGTTTTGCTTTATCGTTAGTTAAACTATTACAAAGTTGATTGTTTCCCCGAATGTTGCTTTTTTGCCGTGATAGTTGATCGTTTGCTCCAGTAATTGTATTGTAGTTCTTATCTTAGATAACTGTTTTAACTTATATCTACTTTAGAATTTATACCGTTTGACTCTCTTAAAGTATTACATTAGCAATTTTCCTTACGTAGTAACGTCTTCGCGTTTTGTTGTTATAGTAACATCGTTGTTCTAGTTGGCTTTACCCTTGCATATTATTTTTAGCGTATTTTTCTGGTGTTGATATTATTCAACTACGTTAACTTCGTGAATCAAATTCTTAATTCTTATGTAGGAGGGAATTTGCATTGAATTTAAGATAAATTATAAGTTAAGTGTTTAGAGTTGCCTGTGATTTGAATGTGTATTTACAGGGTTCGTCCGGAAAATAAGTGTACTGACTCCTGGGCTGGGCGCACCGCTCCAGGCGCGCCCAGCACCGCTCTGACGGATTGCGATTGGAGGGGGGTATGTTGGCAAGCGACGCTGAAAAAGGCAGTCGGCTCTGAGCTGTGGTGTAGTGGGGAGCTCTGTTAACGCGAACCTCCACGCTTCGACCCACGTCACGGTACGCGATGCCGAAGTTTTTGGAGCAGCGTTATTCCATCAAATTTGCGGTAAAGCTTGGGAAATCGTCTACCGAAACTGTCGGTATGATTAACCAGGCTTACGGGGAGTCAGCCATGTCCAGAAACATGATCTTTCGGTGCCACAAGATGTTCGTGGAGGGCAGAGAAGAGGTCGACGACGAGTCTTCGAGAGCAACACGTGGCTGGGCGATTAGAGACCTACCCCGTGTCCCATCTCCCAACGAGGGAGTGTCTCACGTTCGTAGGTCGGACGATTGGAGGGTCGTCTCTCGGGGCAAGGGGAAGGTAACGCTGCGGCGTGGATTGGACTCTGCGGAGGCAGATACCATCCCCGTCTCCAACAGGTACCAGGTGCTGTCGGATGACAGCACCACCGTACCTGCAGCCCCTATCCCTACTCCGAGGGCACTGCCTAGGGTAAGACGTCAGGGAACGGGAAGGGAGGGAGTTATAGTAATAGGTAGCTCGAATGTCCGTCGTGTAATGGTTCCATTGAGGGAAAGGGCGCGCCGCGTAGGCGCCGATCACCGGGTGACCGCCTGGTGTATACCAGGCGGAGGAGTCCCTCAGGTGACGAAGGCAATCGAGGCGGCGGTCAAAGGCACGAAATGCTCTAGGCTGCAGGTCGTGGCCCATGTGGGCACCAACGACGTCACGGACCGTGGATCCGAGGAGGTCCTCCGTTCCCTTAGGGAACTGAGCTCCGAGGTGAGGCGCGTCCAGGGCGTCGAGGGGGTTCGGCTGGGACTAACGATCTGCAGCATCGTTCCGAGGGAGGATCGCGGGTCTCTGGTTTGGAGCCGAGTGGAAGGCATAAACCAGAGACTATCGAGATTCTGCTCGGACATAGGAGCCTCCTTCGTCGACCTGAGGCCAACCCTCCGATCTTGCAGGACTCCCCTTAACCGATCTAAGGTCCATTACACGGCGGAAGCGGCGAATAAGGTAGCGGATAGGATACTCGACCACTGTAGGCCTTTTTTAGGATAAAGGGCAGGTCACTTAGTGGGTCAGTAACATCTGGGGACAGCGCGTATAATATTATTAATAAAAATATAAAAGTCACCGACAACACTGGCATTGATTTAGAAAGACATGTGACACGCACTTCCCCACAAAGGCGTCCTAAATTACAGCCAGGCACAAATAAGGACGTTATTCAACATCAAAATAATTTAACTATATTTTTATAAATTGCAGAAGCCTCAACAACAAATCAGCGGATCTAGAACACATAATCCAAACTCATTCCGCTGATATAGTATTAGGCACAGAGAGTTGGCTGTGCAATGACATAAATGACCAAGAAATTTTCCCAATAGATTTCAAAGTTTACCGACACGATAGAGATACAAGACCCGGAGGAGGGGTTTTCGTGGCAGTTAAAAGTCATTTTGAAAGCAGGCAAGTTTCATTTGAAAATAATAACATAGAAAGTGTTTGGTGCACCTTACTGCGGACCAATCAACCCAACATAAATTTATGCTCTTTCTACAGACCTCCAGAATTAGATTTGAAAACACTTCACACCCTCAACGATCAAATTTACAATTTTATACGTAAATATAATAACAGCATAAACATAATTGGTGGCGACTTTAATCTCCCTGGTATAGTAGATTGGGACAACAAAATCGTTAAATCTGGGACCCGCGATCGCGAATCTTGCAATTCCATGATAAAATTGGTTCAAAGAAACTCCCTCCATCAAGCAGTACGCATGCCCACCCGTGGAAAGAACATATTTGATCTATTTCTTACAAACACGCCTGAACGTACTATTAGAGTATCAACTGATGAGGGCTTGAGTGACCATATAGCAATTAATGTCCACTTGGACATAGAAATAAAAATGATTGTTAAACCAAAAAGAAAAATTTATAATTACCATAAAGCAGACTTTGAATCTTCTGCCAATCAATTAAACTCTTCGCTACCCGAGTTCAAAACCCGCTTGAGTCATGTCAACGTGGAAGAAACTTGGACAGAATTTGTCAATATCATGCAAAAAGGAATCGTAGATTTCATACCTATAAAATACGTTAAAGCAAATCGCGACCCCAGGTGGTACAATAAAGACGTTAGAAAAGCCCTTCGAAAGCCGAGAATGCTACACTCTAGGGTAAAGAGGGCAGGCGTGAACACATCATCCCCTGAGAATAAACAATTATGGGACACATATAGATCCTCTAAAATTGAAACCAAAACACAATTACGTAGCGCTTTACTGGACTTTAAACGCAAAGTACTTTGCGAGCACTTGGACTCTGACCCCAAAGCTTTCTGGTCATATGTAAGGGAAGTAAATGGGAGTAAACAAACCGTGGTTTGCTTAAGGGATTGTAGCAATATAATTCATACAGACAGTGAGGGAGTATGTAGATGTAGATGTAGATGAGTTGCGCTTGTGGCGACAGCGTGTCCTATTGCTGACTCACTTTGGACGAGGCCCCTTCCTGGGCTACGAGTTTCGTGACCGCGTCCATCCTGCCTCTACCCCGTCCCAGGATATGTTTCGCCATGCTAATATTGTCCGCTCTCGCGTTAGCAAGCCATCCATAATACTCAATTGCTCAAACTTATGTATTATGGTGTATTGTGACTGATTTTGTATAATACACGTTTGTTTTGGTAAGACTCTGCGTATTTAATGTGACACTCCCCGATACCCTTTGTGTCGCATTTGAAACGCCCCTTGTGGCACAGCATATTCTAAACGAGGCCTAACCAGCGAAATACAACATTTCTATGTAATATTTTTTATCGCCTTTACCCAGTACTCTTGTAATAAATCCTCAATTTTTGTTTGCTAGTCCACGGAGAAAGACGACGAATGGACGGAGAAACTTGAAAACAGCAAAGAACAAAGGAAGGCAGGCACTTTTCTTTGTTCTTTGCTGTCAAGCAATGAAAATGCCAAAGAGAAACGTTATCTGTCGTTGACTGGGCCTCATTTAGAATATGCTGAAATTTTATGGGGTCCTCACGGACGTTGGATTGATTGCCGAATGGGATCGGGTGCAGCGTAGAGCTGGATTTGTAAATTGTTGTTATGATAAACTTAGAGCCTTTCCAAAATATTAGAGCAGCCAGGCTGGGAATCACTCACGGAGCGAAGGTTAAATTACAGATTGAAGGTCTTGCAAAAATTAGGACGTCTCTTTAGCAGTGATGTTGAAAATATATTATTACCCCCATCTTGTTATGGTAGGAGAGACCATGTAGGTAAAATAAGAGAGATTTATTGCGGAACAGATACGATGCCATTTTTTCCACGAACGATAAGGGGTCAGAATAACATTTTACGACCGCGGTAGGGTCCCATTCGGGTCAATATTAGCCTGGTGTGTATTCACCCTCTGCCAAATACCCCAGTGGTGCCTTGCATAATGACAAAATTTTAATTCACTATAATAAAAAGTCACTGGTAGATCATAAGGTTCCCAGGGATTAGAAAACGTATAACGTAACGCCAATATTTAAAAACGTAGTCAAAGAGGAACCGAGCAATTTCCGACCTCTATCCCACACATCAATATAATGCAAGGTCATGAAACAAATAGTTGCTAGTTCGATCGTGAGACACCTCGATAGTCAGGAGTTATTAATGAAAACTCAGCACGGCTTCCGAAAGGCTAGATACAGCGACACACAAATTACGCTTTTTGTTAATGATATTCTTATTTCTAGAGAGAACAATGTTCAACTGGACGCAATTTTTCTTAATCTTAAGAAAGCCTTCTAAAAATTACCTCATAGTAAACTACTCACAAAGCTAGAAGGATATGGCATAGATAAAAATATCCGGGGTTGAATTAAAGACTTTTTGAATGGTCGGGGCCAAAGACTTGTCATACATTTATTTCGGTTTTAATTCAATGGAAGGCACTTCAGCAGTTTTCCCAGGAAGTTATATCGATATTTATGGATTTCCCGTCCTGTATGAGTGATATGATACCCAATAGTTGTTGGGATTCGTTGCATGTGAGCCCGGGCTTTTCAATGGGTGTCCTTATTAGCTACCTTAGTAGCTGGCGGATTCGTCAGTAAAAGCATAGCGATTGGAATGTGCAGAGCAAATATTGCATGAATGGCGTGTTTAGCCATTTTCCCTCTCGATGGATCACTGGGTGCTGTGCGTGAGTGGAAGTATTTGAGTAGGTATAATATGACTTAACGCCCCCGGCTATGCGTATTGGCGACAGCTTTTGATGTATTTTGTGTGAGAAGATATACGGAAAACCAATTGCACGATTCATTGCGTGTAAATACAAGAGGAAATGACTTAATCTCTTGTCAAACCTGATTTATTGGCGGAATTTCAACTTTCCTCAATTTTTAGAATTAGATGCAACGAATTGCGCCCGAATTGTCGAAACTCACCCTGCTAACCACAATGGTCACCGACCGACAACTGGGAAGCGCTGCCGTTGAAAATCGTACTCCAGGGGATAAAGTAGTCGTGATATTTATAGACAAGATTGAAAAAAGAGTCGGTTGACCTCTTGCCGAGCTACAGTTGCGGCAGAAATCCTCAAATAAAAGCCGATTTCTTCAAATATAGGATACTCCACCAACTTCGGAGTGCTTTGCCGATATACCGCACGCCCCAACGCCCACTAATTACCGACTGGCGAAATTGCGGGAAGGAACCATTTTCGAGCCCCTCACAAATACTTAATGGCGGAAGTACATGGCCCTCCCCAGGTTGAAAAAATAAAAGAGGGGAGAGATAGTTGTCCTAGCTTTTCATCTTCTTTCCTACGGGCAACTCTCTAATCCCCTTCCTTGCAATCTCCCCCGCCTCCCGTTGCCAATTCCTTTCCTACTTATCCCCTTATCTCCCGGCCCTGACCCGTCCACTCGTACCCACAACAACGCTTTTTCCTCTCCCGCGTTGCCAAGTTTACTTCAACGTTCGCGACGGACCGAGGAGAAAGGTTGTGTCGATTATTTATTGCCTTCTAATGATGCAGAGATTTGGCAAATGTGATCCTCGACACCTTTCATTAACGTGGAAGGGGAAGGGAGAAGCATATAATCGAGTTATTTTTACGTAAATGATAATGAGAATCTCTTGATTCTCCTAGATGCCGGGGCGAGACTTTGGGTCTTAGGGTACGATACACCTGAGTTTTTTGCCCGAGAGCAACCCTCACACGAAAAGACCGGACTGATTTAATTCTGCGAAAATCGTCCAACGGATCGAAACGAGACACACTGCGCCATCTAGTGACACAACTGACTACTAAAACGAGAGGTGTTGCGTTTGTTTATGTCGAGACATTACGCAGCAGTAGTGGTACGTGTCTTAACCTGCTCGTCGCCGCGTATAACGGCAGGTTAAGACACGTACCACTGCTGTTGATGAAGGAGCTAGAGGAACAGCTTGTGTGCGTGAAATTTGTTTCAAACTTGGCAAAGGTGCAACGGAGACATTTTGAATGATTCAGAAAGCCTTCGTTAATGAAGCTTTGAGTTGAAACCAGTGTTCTGAGTGGTGCAGTCGTTTTATAAATCCGGAAGAACCTTGAGAGATGAAGATTCGCGAACGAAGGGGCGGCCTTCCACTTCGACAGACCCCAACCATGTCAAATTGGTGAAAGATTTGGTGCGGGCAAATCGCCGTTTTAACTATTAGGGAGATAGCCGAGGAAGTGAACATTAGTTTAGGATCCTGTCAGACAATTTTTTCAGGCATTTTGTGTATGACGCGCGTCGCATCAAAATTCGTCCCGCTGGTGCTGACTGATGAACAGAGACAAAAACGTGTGGCCATGTGTCAGGAACTCCTGGATCGAGCCAATGCCAACCCAGAGTTTCTTAAAATAATCGTGACCGGGGACGAAACCTGGGTTTACGGTTATGATGTTGAGACAAAGGCTCAGTCTTCTCAGAGAAAAGGTCCTCTTTCTCCGCGACCAAAGAAAGCTCGCATGTCCCGGTCCAAAGGGAAGGTCATGCTGGTGTGTTTCTTCGATTGGCAAGGGCAGATTCATTACGAATGACGAATACGATTCATTACGAACGAACCGTCAACAAAGATTTCTACTGAAAGATTATGAAGAGGCTGAAAGTCGCAGCGAGCCGAAAGAGGCCGGACATGTGGAGACACAATGCATGGCGTTTCCACCATGATATCCCTTCCAGTCGTGGCTCCAGCAGACTTTTTTTGTTTCCTGAAAGGGCGCCGATTCGACTCTGTTGCGGACATTAAAAGTAATTGTACGGCGGACCGGAAGAGGATCCCTAATGCGGCTTACCAGGTATGGTTCGAGAGCTGGAATCAACGTTGACAAAGGTGTTTCGTCAGCCAAGGCATGTACTTTGAGGGCGACAAGTTCGGTTAAGCTGTATCCGTTGAAATAAACAAGTTTTAAAATCAGTCCTGTCTTTTTTTTGATCCCACCTTGTACCCACATGTTGGCATGTTAGCGGAAAATAAGTTTTAAACAATACCAGATGAATGCCAGGAGCCACACGCTACTCTAGTGGCTTGCGGTGTTCGGATGTACATTTTAAAAATTTGAGTTTACGGTGTTGCCATTACCATACGTATTCTACCTTGATATCCTCACAACTTCTATTCGATATCTCTTCTGCTACTGCCTTTCCTGTGTCGCATTCAACTGTATTTCAGGTATGTAGCAGTGGTACAAAGAACAAAACGGGGCTTATCAGTGGTCCATATACAAGGTGTAAAGGATAAGGGAGAGAGGGTGGGTGTTTGGGAGTTGAGGAAACGGGGAAGAAATCCATTTAAAATCCCTGAAAAGGACGCTTCCTAATCCCAATATTGTCTTGTGAAAGAGTAGGTGAACTTGTATGGTGATCCATTGTTGCACGCCCTTGCAGTGGCTTGCGGGTTAGCTTATTCGTTTATGTAGGTATAGGTGAATTTTCATAAAACCTGCCTAATGGAACTTTACTTCTTCATGACTGACTCTCATATTTTTATGAAGTGTGTACTCATGAAAGGTTTGATGTCGGTACGACGCCTTAGTACTTGATTTGTCGTGAGCGGCTAAGTTACAGTAGCATTTATTTTTAGATTAATGTTCTCACACACCTGCTAGGGTGTTAAAACATAAACTTAAAAACTTATCAAAGTAATATTTGAGAAATCCCTCAAAGAATGTAAGGTCCCTAAAGTGTGTGGCATGGGATGCAAACACCAGGTAGCGCGGCGGTGGTTTGAAGGATTCTACATTATCGGGTTTCACCGCGCCGTTGTTTGATTCTGACAACAGTTTCGCCGAAGTTGCATTCGGCGCCTTCAGGTCGAAGATGAGGGACTCGGATACTTGGACATACATGAACAGGGTACTTGGTAGACCCCTTCGTATAGGTCTTTCGGACTTTTTTTTCGGACCTATACGAAGGGGTCTACCAAGTACCCTGTTCATGTGGGAAAGCCTACATCGGGGAAACTTGCCGCTCAATGAAAGCTCGGATGAAGGAAGACCTCCGGGCAACAACAAATAAGCAGTTTTACCTGTCGGCCATTTCAGAACACCAATGGCGTGAACCCGGTCACGAGATCTTATTCCAAAAAGCAAACATAATAGCAGAGGAGAGTAGATGTTACCCACGATTAATTAGAGAAGAAATTGAGATCGCAAAAAACCCGGAGAACATTAACAGAGATGAAGGCTACCATCTCCACAACGCGTGGAAGAGAGTTCTCCGGGAACGGACCAATCAGCGAGCTGCCACTAGACGGGACCAGGGTGGCAAAATTCCGAGTCCCTCATCTTCGACCTGAAGGCGCCGAATGCAACTTCGGCGAAACTGTTGTCAGAATTAAACAACGACGCGGTGAAACCCGATAATGCAGAATCCACCAGGTGGAGATGTTGATTGAATGGGAGACAAAGAGGTTGTTGAGGGGTGAGGAAGAGTGGGAACAGCATCCAAAATATATCGCCGATAACAGTTAGAGGTTAACCTCGGCGTAAAAAGCATGTGCACCAGTAAAACTAATTATTATTCTTTAGGCGTTGCGCGTGGCAAGTGGTAAATCTTAATCTGCGTATATACGCCGTAATGAATGTGGCACGGGGTGCTAGCCATATTTCATCAAAAACGAAGCTTCTACATATACATGGCAGCCTTGAGGGCACGTGGATGGGAGCGACCGGACATCATTCGCGCAACATCCGCATGGATGGCGGCTGTCCTTAAGAATGTAGTGCTCGTTACAGTATTACTTGCCCTGCTTGGTTTCTTCTCAAGTTTCTTTTTCCATCCCTCGTATCTCTCTCTGTGTACATTTGCTGCCTTCATCCTGCGGTGCGTCACATTCCCTATTCACAGTCTTTGGGGGCGAAGACCATGAGTTGCATGTCCATGTGGTCTTGGAGTTTCCCTTCCTTACTTTTCAGTTCTAATTCGTCACGCCATTAGACAGTTTTTATTTCATTTTTAGGTGCATGTGCATGCGTATGTTAGTTGATGGTATGTGTGTGAATATACGCCTCTGTGGGTGTATGTCTGTGGCTTGACTATGTTGGCTTTGCAGGTGGTATTGTTCCTTTTTATGGGTGGTGACCTAATGCCCACGGCCACATGCCCCTGCGGCAGCTTGCGGTTTATTATGTACGAGGGTCAAATGAGAGATTTTCGGCCGGGCAATAAAAGATTGCGATTTTAAGTTAAAAATGATTTTATTTTTCTACATAATCTCCCTTCGACTTCAAAGCACTTGGTCCAGCGTTTCTCCGGCAACAGTATTCCTTCCCGCAAGTGAGAGTCTGGAAGGCTGTGAAAATATACATCTACGGCAATGCCAACTTCTTCAGTAGACGCGAAGCACTCCCCAGAAACCAATATCTTCAAGTTTGGGAACAAATCAAAGTCTGAGGGTGCTAAATTAGGGGAATAGGGGGGATAGCCGAGCAAATCGTACCCCAAATCACGTAGTTTTCCCATCGCCAACGCACCTTTGTGAGCGGGTGACAGCAGGTTGTCTTGGTAAAAGATGATTTTTCTTTCAATTGCTCCCGGCTCGACCTTGCGGAAATTCATTTTAATTAAATGACGAATACAACTAAAATGATTTTTCTTCTTCATGCCAGGCCTCTTCTCGCGAACATTGACATCCAGATGGTCAAGAAGGTAGGACTAATATTCCCCTGCACGGGAGTATTCCTAGAAGTACCCGACCCAACAAAGAAAACACAAAAATCTTGGAAAAAATGTATTTATTTTTCAACATAATCTCCTTTGAGCTCTATACACTTTTCCCAGCGATGTACAATAAGTTCGATACCCTTCTTATAATAAGAATTATCGTCCTCCTTAAAATAGCCATTAACTGCCGATATCACTTCTTCGCGGTTGGAAAATATTTGACCACCGGACTATTTTTTCAAGTTTGCGAACAGAAAATAATCCGAGGGGGCTGAATCTGGGGAATAGGGTGCATGAAGTAGCAATTTTAGACTTTAATTAATGAATTTCGGCCATTGCAATGACGGATTTGTGAGCTGGTGCATTGTCCTGATGAAACAACACTTCCTTCTTGGCCCAATACAGCTGCTTTCGCTTGATTTCCTCCCTCAAATGTTGCAATAAGTTTGCATATTACTCGCCGTTGATAGTTTTTCCTTTTTCAAGATAGCCAATGAAAATTATGCCACGCGCATCCCAAAAAACCGACGCCATGACCTAGCTTGCAGATTAAACGGTCTTCACCTTCTTTGGGGCCTGTTTTCCTTTTGAATCCATTGTTTTGATTGTTCTTTTGTCTCGGGTGTAAAGTAATGGACCCATGTTTCATCCATGATTATAAATGCGGCGCAAAAATTCTGCTGAAATATTTTAACTCTTGTAAACGAAGGAGCAGACTCACCAAAAGTAAAATCCAGTTCAACTTTCACATTGGATGGGCTGATGCCATTCAAATAAAAGTATTGTAGCACATAACGATCACCAATTTTCTCCATTTTCACTAATTCATTGAAAACGTTCATCATTGATGGATGCCAATCAAATACTAAACAACGGAGCCTCTTCAAACTTGAAATATATGCTTTATATATTGTATATATATATTAGCAGATATTTTTCAAACAACTACCGCCATCTCTCGGTTAGGCCGGGTACTTCTGGGACTTCCATGTAATTGTTCTGCCTCTTTTAAGGTTCTCAATTAACAGGATTTCTTTCGCATCCCAAAATAAATTGGCCATGCCCTTTTCGGTAAATTCGACCGGTTTCGCTTTGTTTGGCGCTGAACCACCAGCTTCCGCCTGCTGCTTCGACCTTTGTTTCGTTTCTTGCTTGAAGTGTATATACCTATATCTCATCTATGACGGCAAATCACCGCAGAAGATCGGTCGGTTCCTTCCTGAATAGGTCCAAACATTGCTGCGAAAATCTTTGGCGCATTTATTTTTGTTCGGCATTCAGCAAAGTCGTCGCCCACCATGAGCAGAGCTTTCGCATCCCTAATTCTTTGTGCAAGATTTTGCCACACTTTCTTCCGATATCCCCAGGGCCTTAGCCATTTCACTCACCTTTACTCTTTTATCGCCCAACACGATATCGTGCACCGTTTCAATGATTTCCGGTGCGGTTGCAGTTTTTAGCCGTCCTTCACGCGAGTCATCTCCGAGGGCTGTGCGACCACGTTGTAATTACATTGCCCACTTTTAAACGGTTGATGTCGAAGAAGCAGTGTCCCCGAACACAAAAGGAAGAATTTTATGACCACACAAAACTCAAGTTTCTCCATATTTACGAAAACTACTAAATACGTCTGCTACAAAAATACGTGTAAACAAACTACTTGAGCTAATAAGTTTAAACATGTCTCACAAACTAATTACACGTGCACCCAGGCAGGAATCATAAAATTTTCCTGATTGCCATCTCTTTGTCAAACTGAGAACATTTCACCTTACCCTTGTAGATTTAGAGATCCGTGGCACATTAAAACTGTTATACTGTGAGTAAAAACTCCACAGATTACACAAAGAAAACAATTAGGGATTAATAATCCGGCTCTGATGCTTCAACTGTGAAGACGACGAACGAGTCTTCCGTTGAAACGCCAGCAGCAATGCGGACCTTAACCCGGTGGCGTTATATGTGCTTCATAGTGAAGGACATATAACGCCATCTCTTGGCAAAGGAATCGGGGCGTTAGGTTTCTCAAAACATTCCAGATCTCAGTGTAAAGTACGTTTTATCGATAACTCAAGTGGTTAGAGCATCCGCCCGGCAAGTGGAAAGATCTAGTGTTCCAGCCACGGCCAAGGAAATATTTTTGCGCTGGTGATATGCTTCATTCCGCCTTCCCCACCTTTACTGTGTTTACTGAGTTTAGGCACAACTACAAAATAAATTCCAAAGAAACTGCGGGAGATGCCACAACAGTAACTTTTAACAGAGTCATCCGCTAATGTGCATTTCAATGCAACAATTTCAGAGTGTAAAAATCATTCGCCTTGACTGGGATTCGAACCCAGATCCCTCAATATCCGGTCGAGTGCTTTCGCCACTTAAGCTACCGAGGCGTCCTCTTAAACTCTGAAATTTTAGGGCTTTTAAAGGAACAAGATGTTGTGACGAAATACCGTACATACAATGTCACAGGCATTCGTAGTCGTGCGCGAGGCGCCACAGTCGAATGGAACGTATATCCTCCTGCTTCAATGACCACGTTTCCGCTCCATATCAATGTTTTACGGGTCTTTTCTTAACATCCTTACACAACGTCCCCGTCATCAACTCCCTCCTCCTTGTGAAAGCCTCTTTGCCTAGCGCAATTCCTCTCCTTACGTCCCTGCTACTTTGACCGTGTTGGTCCAAAACACTACCGAGATATGTAAACTGTTCTACCTGCTCTAGTTTTTGACCTCCTATTTTAATGCTAAGCTTAGCCTTTTTCTTTCCAGAAAATCGCATAACCTTTGTTTTATTAATATTGATTCTCATCCCATACCTGTCGCACTGAATTTCCTATTCCCTAAGCAATACTTGAAGCCCATTGGCTGACTTACAATCTAAAGTTTGGTCATCAGCAAACCTAACTGATTTTACGAATTCCCCGCCCACTTTCATTCCTACCTCAAGTTCTTCCCATGCCTCTTTAATCATTTCCTCTGCATACATGTGGAACATCAACGGGATAAAGGGCCACCCTGCCTTACTCTTCCTAACACTGCCCATCCGGACTCCTTGTTTCCCACTCGCACCTGAGCAGTCTGAGACATGTACAGGTTGCACATTAGCCTCCTTTTCCTCCAATCTATTCCTATTTTCTGCAGAATACTCATTAGTTTTTCCAAATTCACGCTATCAAACGCTTCTTCGAAATCTACGAAACAGGCAAATACCTGCTGGTTGTGTTCTATATTCCTCTCGATTAATAATCTCATTACTGCAATGGCATCACGCTTACCTCTCCCCTTCCTAAACCCAAACTGATCATCCCTTAAGTAATCATTTGCCCTACTCTCTATCCTTTTGTTTATGATCCCGAGAACAACTTTAGCTCCGTGTGATATCAAACATATCGTCCTGTAATCTTCACAAGATGTAGCCTTAACCTTTTTCGGAATAGGAACTAATACGGATCTCACAAAGTCTTCTGGCCAGATTCTTCCCTCATAATTACTACGGATCAGCCCATATAGCCTATTACTCCCACATTTTCCTAAAAATTTCAATAGTTCAGCTGGAATGCTATCCACCCCCACGGCCTTATTTAGTTTCATCTCCCTTAATGCCCTTTCTATCTCATTGCCTAGTATGCCTTTACCTAAGCTACCTTCCTCTACGTCATGCTCATTTTCTATGTCTAAAGTTGTTGGTCTAAGTTCCTTACTAGACAGTTATTCTATGTACTCCTTCAATCTCTCTTGGATCTTTCCTGCGTCAACTACAGGGTCGCAGCCCAAAGGTGGTGGCTAAGATTTTCTCTGGCGCGAACGGAGCGGTGGAGGGGGGTCTGCCTGGCAGGGTAAGCTGGAGGGGGCTCTTAACAACAGACCAACACCAACCTCAGTCGCCTGCGGGCTGCCGTCGAGTGAGGAGAAGCAAGTTTTTGTCCGCGTCGAAAAATAAAATGAATCTGAATTTAGAGCAACGTTATTCCGTGAAGTTTTGTGCGAAACTCGGGAGGACGGCAACTGAGACCCTCGATATGATCAAGCCGGCTCATCGGGACACTGCCTTAAGCCGCTCCACAGTATTTGAGTGGTACAAGTTGTTTAAAGAGGGTACGGAGTTCGTTGAAGACGACCATCGCTCCGGACGGCCGTCGACCAGATGGTGCCGAAAATTCTGCCTTGGCGCGATCGTCGTCAGACAGCTCCTGACCAAATACGGCGTTTCCACGTTGCCGCACCCGCCCTATTCTCCCGATCTGGCGCCAGCGGACTTATTCTTCTTCCCCCTGATGAATAGACAGCTCAAGGGACGACGTTTTGACTCGATAAAGTCCGTTCAAGAGGCTTCGACGAGGGTCATCAACGGCATCCCCTAAGAAAATTTCCAGCGGGCGTACGGGGAATGGGAGCAACGTTATACTAAGTGCGTAGCAGCTCAAGGAGCATACTTTGAAGATTATTAAGTCGATGTAAGTATATCGTCAATAAAATTCTTGTAAAAAAATCAGTCCTACCACTTTTGGGGGCGTCCCCGTATTACCTTACCCACGTTATCTCTTACTGTTAGCATACATCTCCCTTTCCTAATTCCCGATAACGATATAACTTTGCTGTACAGCGCACCGATTTCACCCTTCCTCTGCAGACTGCACTGCGTCTTCCACCATGCTTCTTTTGCTTTATTTTTTGCCCACCTCAATTTATTGTTCAATTCTTTGTACTTCATTTTGCCTAATTCTGTATTTACAGTCTTCCATTTTCGCCGCTCATCCATCTTTGTAATCTTCTCACCCGTGACCATGATTTCCTAGTCCTTTTAGCGTTAACGACTCCAATAGTGTTTTTGGCAGCTTTAGATAACCCTTTCTTGAAACTTTCCCATTTTTTTGCGATAGTACTTAGCTTTTCACCATCCTCCATGATTTCCTCTACCACCTGTTGGTACTCCTTCCTTTTCAAACCATTTAATGCTTCTACATTCCATTTTCTAACTCGCCGCCCCTGCCTTATCTTTTTGAAACGGACGCTACATTTCATAAAAACTAAATTGTCGTCATAATCCGCATCCGCTCCCGGGAAGCTGTGCGAATATATCACACTGTTCCTATACCTACATCTACATAATACCCCGCAAGCCGCCGCAAGGGCGTGTGGCGGGGGGTGTTAGGTCACCAACCGTAAAAACGAAAAATACCACATGCAAAAAAAACAACACGGAAAATTACACCCACTACAGCGCACACCCTCATGCAAAAATCGCTTCATCAATACTCATGCAAACACATATACCGCAAAACAACTAAAAACTGCACCCCAGGATGTAGCACGAAAGCCATCCTACAACACGCAAGCCAGGACCCAACAAGCAAGAATGTGAAACATCACTACCACATGAAAATGCACCACAAAACACTCTACCCCCTAAAGGCAAAAGGCAGGGAATGATACCTGTGTCTTACCTGGATATAATGTATAGCTGATACCTTTCGGAGTCACCTGCTATTTTCCATGTATACCTGCGTCTTTTGTGGTGTCTAAACCAAGTGTTGGTGGTGACTAGCCCTTGTCTCCTGCAGAACTCAACTGCCTTCTCCCCGCGGTCATTCCTCATGCCTAATCCGTAGTCCCCGACCTCGTCACCATCTCTTCCATCGCCTACCGTCGCATTCCAAATCCCCATCACTATCAAACGTTTCCCTGCAGGAACACACGCGATTATGTCCTTTAACTGATCGTATATCCCATCGACCTATTCTTCCTTATTGTTGCTATGTGGCATGCATACCTCTTAATAACCAAGTTCGTCGGTTCTGCTTTTATCTCCACTAGTAGTATTCTATCCGTTACCTGCTCTATGTTGACTACGCTTCTTCCTACCTTTTCATTTAATACTATGGGATCCCCTCGTTGGCTCTCGTCCCCGCCGCTGTATATTATTCTATACTTATCACTCCAGTAATCGCCGCTATCTTTCCAACTCACCTCGCATAGACCTAAAATATCTGTTTTTCCCCAATCCATCTCTTGCTTAATATTCTCCAGTTTCCCTATCCTCATCATTGTCCTAACATTCCACGTTCATAAACTAACTAAATTGGTCTTCTTCTCCTCCATCTTCTGTTCTGGTTCTGCTTTTGCGTGGGATGACGACCGCGGAAGCCTTGCCTCCCCGATTGGGCCGAGCCCCGTAGTTGCCAGGACTCAAAATCTCTGTATTGTCCATCATATTAATCTTGGGAATGATAATTGAGGTGGTTTCCCGTTGCCTTCCTCAATAGTGTTTTTAACGTGACACCATCACTTACTGGCCGCCCCACTGGGGTCAGACGCCATTGCAGCCGCCTCACTTAGGAGCAGACGCTGCGTGGACTACCTTTCGTCTGGCTTCTAACCTTCGACCTATCTGGCATTGGTGACCCTACCAGGAGCAATTATTATTACTCCCGCCAGCACAGCTCTAGGGGTCATCGGAAGGCACAAGCCCTTCCACCACGTCAAGGTTGTAGTCCGGGGAGGGATATTTATATTTGTATATGTTATTTGACGTTTCGACAGCTCGGCTGTCGTCTTCAGAAAAGCGTTCTTGGGGAAGAGCGGAAAGGACATATGCGGGGGAGAGGTTGGGGAAGGATAGGTAAGAGACCAATAGGAAATGAACAAGGGGGTGGTGGGGAAATTTAGGCAGCCTTATGCTGCATTCAGTGGGCTTGGTTCAGCCCGGGCGTTTCAAATGATTGGGCCACCCAGATATGCGCTCCCTCGCGGGTTCTCACCTCTTATATACTAGCGGATTTGGGAAGGATTTCAATCACCGAAACGGAGAAGCGGTCGTCAAAAGATTTGTTATGCGAAGCAGTGTGAGTAGGGATGGGATAATTAAGAAAGCTGGGAGTTTTGGTGGAATATCGGTGGTTTTTCATGCGGAAGGTAAGGGTAGTCGTGCATTCGCCCACGTAGAAGGCAGGGCAGAAGTTACAGGAGAAGCGATATATAATGTTTTTTTAGGTACAGGTGGCGAGCGGTTGGGAGTTGGTACTGAGTGAGGGGGAGGATCTTAAAAGATGACAGCATTTGCAGCGTGGGTGGTTTCATGGTGCGGATAGCGGCGGGGGAGAGACAGGGGTGCTCGCAGTTGGTTTTGTGGACTTGAAGATGTCTCGCGAGTCCGACGGGCGGTGAAACGAAACAGAGGGACAATGTGGAAATAAAAGTGATGTGGAGTGAGTTTCATAAATAATTGGGAAGAGGTCACGACTTTAAATGTTTTATTTTGTGTGTTCCGGGGAAGAACGTGGAGATAAGATTAGGGTCTTTGGGGCGGTTTGGTTTGGGGAGGGGAGTGTATTGGGTTGACGGTTTGAGGATTTTACTATTTAGTAGTTTTTCTGGGTACCCACATTTTCTATGAGAGTCATGCTGGTCCAAGTGTTTCTGTTGGGAGGGGGTGTCGTTGCAGAGACGGAAGCCACGGATTGAGAGTGAGAATGGGATGGAGCTCTTTGTATGAGGTGGATGCCAGCTGTCGAAATGAAGATATTGTTGCTTATTAGTTAGTTTAATGTTACTGAGGTGTAAAACTTATTGTTTTGGAGGTGAATTTCGATATCTACAAAAGTGATATTCGAGTCGCGTATAGAAGAAGTGAATGATACTGAGGAGGAGGAGGAGTTGAGAGAGGAAATGAAAGAGGATAAAGTTTCGCGTCCGTGGGACCAAAGATGGAAAATATCATCGATACAGCGGGCCCAGAAGAGTGGTTTTAGTGTTTGTTGTTGCAGAAAGTCATGTTCTAGTTTACCCATAAAAAGATTGGCGTATGCAGGAGCCATACGCGTGCCCATCGCAGTGCCTTTTATTTGTAAATATATTGTGTCATTGAATTGAAAAGCATTTTTGGTGAGAACGATTTGGCTCAGTTCGATGAGGAAATCTGTGGATGGGGCATGGGGTTTGGATCGTAGGGAGAGGTAATGTTTCAGGGCTACTAAGCCTTCTTTGTGGGGAATGGAGGTGTACAGAGATGTAACGTCTATCGTGGCCATTAGAATGGACGTGTTGTGCGGAATCGAGGTCTAGTGTAGGTGTTCCACGAAGTGGTGCGAGTCTTTGATATCAGAAGGGAGTGAAGTGGCTATTGGTTGAAGGTGGTGGTCTATTAATGCGGAGATTCGTTCAGTTGATGCTATAGATAATAGGGCGTCCGGGGTTATTGCTTTTGTGGATTTTGGGTAGCAAATAAAATGGGGGGTCTTAGGATTAGGTGGCGAAAGAATGGATATATCTGTGGGGGAGAGACCTTCTTTGGAACCGAAATTGGAAAGAAAAGAGTGAATATCCTTTTGATGTGAGGGGTTTGGCTCTTGGGGCGAGGGGAATAGCAGGAAAGGTCGTTTAATTGGCGAAATGCCACAGCATCATAGTCTGCTTTGTTGAGCAGGACAACGGATTACCCTTTTTATCAATAAGATTGATATCCCACGCAGCAAAAGTTGTTCTCAGGATCATAAACAAAACGATAGAGAGTAGGGCAAATGTTTCACTTAGGGGATGATCAGTTTGGTTTTAGGAAGGGCAGAGGTACGCGTGATGCCATTGCAGTAAGGAGATCACTAATGGAGAGGAATATAGAATACAACAAGGACGAATTTGCCTGTGTCGTAGATTTCGGAAAAGCGTTTGATAGAGTGACTTGGAAAAACTAATGAGTATTCTGCAGAAAATAGGAATAGATTGGAGGGAAAGGAGGCTAATCCGCAAACTTTACATGTCTCAGACTGCTCAGGTGCGAGTGGGGAAAGGAAAGTCCGGATGGGCAGTGTTAGGAAGAGATGTAAGGCAGGGTTGCCCATTATCACCGTTGCTGTTCAACCTGTATGCAGAGGAAATGATTAAAGAGGCATGGGAAGAACTGGAGGTAGGAATTTTAATGGGTGGGGAATTCCTAAAATCAGTTGCGTTTGCTGATGACCAAGCTTTAGTTTGTCAGAGTATTAGGAAAAACTAATGAGTATATTGCAGATAAAAGTAATAGATTGGAGGGAAAGGAGGCCAATCCGCAACATGTACATGTCTCAGCCTGCTCAAGTGCGGGTGGGGAACGGGGAGTCGGGATGGGCAGTGTTAGGAAGGGGTGTAAGGCAGGGTTGCCCATTATCACTACTGCTGTTAAACATGAATGCAGAGGAAATGATGAAAGAGGCATGGGAAGAACTAGAGGTAGGAATTATAGAGTGAGCAAGGAATTCGTAAAATCAGTTAGGTTTGCTGATGACCAAGCTTTAGTTTGTCAGTCAGCCAAGGCGATGCAGGGATCGCTAAGTGAATTGGAAATTCAGTGCGACAGGTATGGGATGACAATCAATATTCATGAAACAAAGGTTTTGCGATTTCCTAGGAAGAAAAAGGCTAAGCTAACCATTGAAATACCAGGGCGAAAACTAGAGCTGGTAGAACAGTTTACGTATCTCGGTAGTGTTTTGGACCAACACGGTAAAAGTAGTAGGGACGTAAGGAGAAGAATTGCGCTAGGCAAAGAGGCTTTCATAAGGATGAGGGAGTTGATGACGGGAACGTTGTGTAAGGATGTTAAGAAAAGACTCGTGAAAACTTTGATATGGAGCGTAGCTATGTACGGCGCGGAAACGTGGTCATTGAAGCAGGAGGATAGACGTAGATTGGAGGCTTTTGAAATATAGGTCTGGAAAATAATGGAGAAGGTGAAATGGACAGAGAAGAAAACAAATGAAGAAGTACTTGGTATTGTAGGCGAAGAGAGCGGTTTTTTGGGAGCAATCCTATGGAGGCAGGAAAAGTGGATAAAGGGGGTGTTGACCGGCAGTGGGATGTTGAAGACTGTGATAGAGGGTAGAATGCTGGGCAAAAGAGGAAAGGGAAGGAACAGGATAGGGTTGTTGGACGGGATGAAGGGAGGAAGAAAGTACTTAGAGATGAAGAGGGACCTGATATAGAGTAGGATGATGGATTTTGTTTTATGTTAGGAGTAATAAAATGCTAGTTTGGTAGTTGGGTCCATCCAGAAACCTACCTTAAACGGTAGATTACCTTAAAAAAAAAAAAAAAATATATATATATATATATATATATATATATATATATATATATATATATATTTTTGCGATTTCCTAGGAAGGAAATTATTTCTTATATATCCTTATATATATAAGGATATAATATATATAAATATATATATTTATATATATTTATATATATTATATCCTTATAATATATAATATATTTTATATATAATATACTATAACTATATATATATATATATATAAATATTATATATATACATATATGTTTATATATATATATAATCGTTTGATGATATTGTTTAAATCTTCAGAACACATATCTTAGGTTGATGGTTGAACTGGTTCCTCACTTCTGAGAAGATGAAAGATTTTCACAAAATTATGCATGAAGCGGTGATATCCAATCTGAGAACGATGGAGGCGATTTGTCTCTTGTGCAATCTTCGCCCATCTTCTCAAATATAATATTCAGTGCTGGCGATTGGCACATGTATTGATCGAGGGGCGTTGTGGCTAAAATGATATACCTTTTGCTGCAAATATCCTTTAATTCTCTCCGTCCAATCGACCCAACCCTAAACACCCTGAGCAATTTTCCTCTCAACGCATTCCATGTGCCGGTAGCTCATTGTGCCGATGTATAACTTTTTGAAAGTCACGTTCATATTTTATATTTCACTGACCCATTGGTAAAACGTAAGCTCAACACGGAGGGTGTTGGGAAATTTAACACTTCAGCCGAAGGACACATTCAACAAAAACAACATTTTCTCCGTATTCTGAGAGAGGAGGAGGGAAGGTGTTGGACCGGTGCCAGACGCCTCCCCTCTCCATTCCAGGGGCCGCGAGCGGCAATCCCGTCGCTTTCGTTCGACGAGATAACGTCCTTCGCGGGTCGGGGAGGGGTCTGGACGGGGCGAAGAGACGGGGGGAGCGAAGAGGCGCACTGGTTTCCCACTCGCAAGATTAGTTGGGAATCATCGAAACTTGAGATCGTTTCTCAACCCCTCCCCCCTCCTCCCGCCTTCCTTCCGAGGGGAGATGAATAAGGGGAGGGGGAACCGCCCGTCTCCCTTGGCTCTCTCTCCCCTCCCTCCGACCACCCTCGATCGCGCCCCTTTGCCTCGGGTCTTCCTTCACCGCTGTCCCTCCCGCTTTTCCTTCTTCACCTTCTCCCGCACTTTCCCTTCCGTCGACAGCCCCTACGCGCACCATTACTGCGCGCGTCACTTTCCATTGTTCCCGCGTGCTACAATATCGACATGATTATCCTTGCTCGCTGGTTTTTGGTCTTTTCAACACAGATTTCCTTCTCATAATTTTCAAATGAACTCCCTCCACGAAAAGAAAAGCAGAAGACCTCGGAAATCATGACGTTGGCGCATGCCTTATTTATGATAATAAATTATCATTAGGAAAATCAGAATAAGTATTATAGCGGTTTCAAGATCACAAAAAAGATCGACTCCAAGTATCAAAGGCATGGGTTAACAGGTCACCATACATATGGCAACAACACCGTTACTTCAAAAAACTTATGTCACCCCGTGAGCCACCGAAAGGGCAGGTGTGAGAGTGCCAGGCATACCTGTGTTCATGTAATTCCAAGGAACTGCGGTGGGTGCCACAGCAGTAACTTTTGACCGAGTCATCCGTTAAGTGCACATTATAACGCAACAATGTCAGAGCGTAAAAGCGTTCGCATTGACCGTGATCCCGGTCAAAGCGAAGTTGAGTCCCTTGAGTTGCTTTCGTCAATTGTGTGTTGAAGCAATGAATTCTTCATCTACATCTACATCTACATCAATACCCTGCAAGCCACCAAAAAGGTGTGTGGCAGGGGGTGCAGCACCAGGAGGAAAGGGTAAGGGATGAGGGGGTTAGGGCCTTTCCAATGGATGGGGAAAGGTAAGGGGAACCTGCAAAAAAAATATTTAATAAAAAAATATATATTAATATAATCGTATAACCCTGCGGAGTCGCTAACTTGTAGGTTAATACTTATTATGTCGAGCCGGCTCCTGGGGGATTTCGAGTAAGAGAATTCTGGTCTCTTATTGTTCTCGGAAAAAATGAACATTTAAATCTGTCTGTCCTGCAGTCAATCTCTCTAATCTTACATTCGTGATCCCTCCTCCATTAAAACGTTGGGGTTCGTATTATGTTCTTGATGTCATCGGAAAAGGACTCATCTTTAAATGTTTTTAATAAGTTAATAAAGGAATATCGTCCTATATCGTAAACGCCGCTGTGTAAGGGAATCCTAGCCTAAATTTTCTGGCAAAGTAGTTAAGCTACTGCGTTGGTCATAACAATTTTTGACAAATCTAGTCCACCGCCGCTGAACTCGATCCAATTCCGAATTTAAATTTATGTCTTGAGAATCCAATATACTGGCAGCATACTCTAGGTGGGGCCAGACTAGGGCAATAAAACATCGTTCCTTCACTTTTTCGTCACAGTTACCCGGCACTCTTTTTACAAATCCCAATTTTTTATTAGCGCGACCGCATATTTCCCGAATGTGCTTTCCCCAGGACAGATCGAGAGTAATTGTTACACCCAAGTATTTAAAGGAATCTACCCTCGCGATTTCTGTTTGCTTCACTTTGTAACTAAATGGGGGCGGGGGTGTTACTCTTTTCCCAAAAATGTATGACTACGCATTTTTTCAAATTTAAATCCAATTGCCATGTATCGCACCAAGTCTGGTTTGCATTTAGGCCGTTAGCTAACTCAACTCTGTCATCGCGACTTCGAATGTCCCCATAAATCACCGCATCGCCAACAAAAAGACGGAGCCTGCTATTAACCACGGCTCTGAGGTCATTTAAGTAAATAAGAAACAAGAGGGGGCCTATGACACTTCCCTGTGGTACACCCGACGTGACCTTAACAGTATCGGATGATACACCGTCCAGGACGACTGTTTGAACACGATTTTTTTTAAAATTGTCTAATCCAGCATACAACACCCCCGTGTATTCCATAAGTTCCCAGCTTCGCGAGTAACTTGCAATGAGGGACTTTATCAAAAGCTTTTTTAAAATCTAGAAATAATGCATCAACTGGAATATCACTTTCACCGGAATGCAATATATCATGAACAAAGAGTGCGAGTTGAGTTTCGCAGGATCTACCTTTACGGAACCCGAGTTGGTTATTAATCAATAAATCTTGGCTATCGAGGTACCTCATTATGGAACTAACAATGATGTGCTCAAAAATCTTACAGGAGATGGAAGTGAGCGATATTGGCCTATAATTACTGGGGTCCTCACGGTCTCCATTTTTAAATATGGGTGTCACAGAAGCTATCATTCAGCCGCTTGGCACGCTTTCTTCTGCTAATGATTTCTTAAATATTATATTAAGATAAGGGGTAATTTCAGACGACAGTTCTTTATACACGCGAGCCGGTATCTCATCAGATCCCTGAGATTTGTTGGGGTCGATATTTTTAAGGAGTAACTCAATTCCGCGGGTGGAAAAGTCGATTGCATGCATTGGCTGTAGAAATGTTTTCGGAAAGTTCTCTGGTATATTCTGGGAGCATTTGTTGAAAACACTGTGGAAGAATGAGTTTAATATGTTGTCTTTATCTAAACTACTTGTTACTTTATCCCCTTTTTCATTGTTCAATGAGTTTACGGTGGACTTTTTTCCCTGCACTTCCCTGACGTAGGACCAAAACATATTTGGTTTATGGTTTAAATGTTAACTAATTTTTTCCTTTTGAATTCCGCTAGCGCCTTCCGGAAGGCCTTCTTGGCAGAGGACCTAGATGCTTTGTTATTCTGTAAGGTTTCGTTGATTTTATCAGGGGAGGAATCTTTAACCGCGTTTTTCATTCTGGCATGTCACGCCCTTCGCCGTCTTAGTGATTTCCGAACTTCCAAGTTGTACCAACGGGGTTCCTTATTCATCTACATCTACATAATACCCCGCAAGCCGCCGCAAGGGCGTGTGTCGGGGGGTGTAAGGTCACCAACCGTAAAAAGGAAAAATACCACATGCAAAAAAAAACAACACGGAAAATTACACCCACAGCAGCGCACACACTCATGCAAAAATCCCTTCATCCAATACTCATGCAAACACATATACCGCAAAACAACTTTAAAAACTGCACCCCGTGATGCAGCACGAAAGCCATCCTACAACACGGAAGCCAGGACACAACAATCAAGAACCTGAAACTCCAATACCACATGAACAAGCACCAAAAAACACCCCACCCCCAAAGAGTCTTTAAAAGGCAGGGAATGCGACCCAACGTTGCAGGTAGCAGGAATTTGCCCCCGCGGAGAGGGACGAGGGATTGAAAGGGAAACTTAAAAACAGATGAACAGAACATGAATGAGGTCATTCGGAAAGAATGGGTTATTATAGCAAAACACATAAGGTTAGTGGAAGAGCATGCATTTAAATACAACTAATTATTTTTTAGACGCTGAGGGTGGCAAGTGGGATTTTTGCTATCTATAACCCTGCAGTTGCTATCCCGTATTGTCCTTGGGAAGAAGGAGTCCTTGAGTCGGCTAGTCCTGGCATCTATTTCCCGAATTTTATATGCATGATCCAAGCGACTAATGTATGTAGGAGTACGAATAATTTGCGAGACCTCGGTGCTGAAACATGCGGATATAAATTTATTTAATAATTTCAATCTTGCATTGAATCGTCTCTCAGCCAATGATTCCCACCCCAAATCCATGAGCATTTCGGTGACGCTTTGCGTTTTATCGTAGGATTTTTTTACAAAACGGGCTGCCCGGCGTTGAACCTTCTCAATTTCCCGAATGAGACCTTTTTCACTCGGATCCCACACGCTGCATGCGTATTCTAAATGAGGCCTTACAAGAGCGTGGTAACAACGTTCCTTGACCTTCGAGTCACTTTTGCCGACAATGCGTCCAATGAATCCCAATTTTTTATATGCTTGACCGCAGACTTTACGTATGTGAGTCCCCCAAGTTAAGTCTTTTGTGAATGTGACACCTAGGTATTTTACCGTATCAACTACTGCTAGGTCGTCTCCAGCTAATTTGTAAGCAAATCCCGTTGATCTTTTAAAGAAATTTACCACTGAACATTTATTATAATTTAGAGTCAATCCCCAGTTAGAACACCATTTAGTAATGCAATATAAATCCTGCTCTAGAATAAAACGATCCTCATCCCCAGATATCTCCCGGTAGATCGCCGTGTCATCCGCGAACATCCTAATTTTACTTTTCACTTCGCGGTTCAAATCGTTAACAAAAATCAAGAAAAGCAACGGCCCGATCACACTTCCCTGAGGTACCCCCGACGTGACTCGAACGCTGTCGGAACTAGGGCCATCAAGGACTACCCTCTGTTCCCGCTCTGAAAGAAAATCTTTAACCCAACTTATGGCGCCCTTGTTTATACCCGCGACCTTTAATTTATGAATGAGTTTACCATGTGGGACCTTATCAAATGCCTTTTGAAAATCTAAGAAGATGGCATCCACTTGCCTACCTCTCTCACCCGATAAAAGTAAATCATGTGTAAATAATCCTAATTGGGTCTCGCAGGAGCGGGTTTTCCTGAATCCGTGTTGATTGTCACTTAAAAAGTTAATATTGTCAAAATGTCTCATTATTGAACTGACAATTATGTGCTCTAAGAGTTTGCAACAGATAGAAGTGAGAGATATAGGTCTGTAATTACTGGGATCCTCCCTGTCACCACCTTTAAAAATAGGCGTTATTTGCGCGGTTTTCCAAATCTTAGGTACTTTGCACTCTGTGAGGGATTTTTTAAATATAAATTAAAGGTACGGGGCAATGTTTGGAGCTAAATGTTTTATCACCCTAGCTGGTATATTTTCGGGACCCGGGGATTTGTTGGGTTTAATCTCGTTAAGCAATTTTAGAATTCCTTGTTGGTCCACTGTTATTTTTTCCATGGGTAGAGTATGCATTGTTTCTTTGAGACATGCGGTGGCAACATCATTCGAGAATACGCTTTGGAAGAATGCATTTAGGATGTTAGCTTTACCCTCACTGTCTGTATGAATTATATTGCTACAATCCCTTAAGCAAGCCACGGTTTGTTTACTCCCATTTACTTCCCTAACATATGACCAGAAAGCTTTGGGGTCAGAGTCCAAGTGCTCGCAAAGTACTTTGCGTTTAAAGTCCAGTAAAGCGCTACGTAATTGTGTTTTGGTTTCAATTTTAGAGGATCTATATGTGTCCCATAATTGTTTATTCTCAGGGGATGATGTGTTCACGCCTGCCCTCTTTACCCTAGAGTGTAGCATTCTCGGCTTTCGAAGGGCTTTTCTAACGTCTTTATTGTACCACCTGGGGTCGCGATTTGCTTTAACGTATTTTATAGGTATGAAATCTACGATTCCTTTTTGCATGATATTGACAAATTCTGTCCAAGTTTCTTCCACGTTGACATGACTTAAGCGGGTTTTGAACTCGGGTAGTGAAGAGTTTAATTGATTGGCAAAAGATTCAAAGTCAGCTTTATGGTAATTATAAATTTTTCTTTTTGGTTTAACAATCATTTTTATTTCTATGTCCAAGTGGACATTAATTGCTTTATGGTAACTCAAGCCCTCATCAGTTGATACACTAATAATTCGTTCAGGCGTGTTTGTAAGAAATGGATCCAATAGGTTCTTTCCAAGGGTGGGCATGCGTACTACTTGATGGAGGGAGTTTCTTTGAACCAATTTTATCATGGAATTGCAAGATTCGCGATCGCGGGTCCCAGATTTAACGATATTGTTGTCCCAATTTATACCAGGGAGATTAAAGTCGCCACACAAGTTATGTTTATGCTGTTATTATATTTACGTGTAAAATTGTAAATTTGATCGTTGAGGGTGTGAAGTGTTTTCAAATCTGAGTCTGGAGGTCTGTAGAAGGAGCATAAATTTATGTTGGGTTGATTGGTCCGTATAAAGGTGCACCAAACACTTTCTATGTTATTATTTTCAAATGAAACTTGCCTGCTTTCAAAATGACTTTTAACTGCCACGAAAACCCCTCCTCCGGGTCTTGTATTCTCTCTAATATATTTACTAAGTAAGAATCTCTGTATTGCTGAACGTGTTATCGCAAGAAAACTATTCCAGGTATCCTCGACACTCCTAGTTTTTCTTTATTCGTCAAATCTAAGAAAGGAACAGTTTAACTCACGTTTTAGGCCATCATGGTCAGCTTTATGGAATAAATAAGTGTTTCTCTTTGGTTTGTTAACTTTTTCTACGCTTAGGGAAAATTTAGCGTTTACAGCCTTGTGATCACTGATTCCATCAATAACTCCTACATTTAAGACTCTTTTGGGTATATTAGTAGCTAATAGATCAAGAATGTTCTTTCCCCTTGTTGGTGAAGTGACTAATTGATGTAGGGAATTTGAGGTGATTTCAAAATGAGGGACTCGCATAAATCCTTGTCTTTACCTCCATTTATAAAACTGTACGAATCCCAATCTACTGTGGGAACATTAAAATCGCCACCGATTATTGATCTATGCTCATTGTTGTGGGATGTAAAGCTTTTTATCTGCCTTTATAGATCTAGTATTGAGTTAACGCCAGCATGGGGTGGTCTATAATAATCACAGGCATATATTCTTTTCGCACTGGGTATTTTTACTGAGCACCAGACACTTTCTATACAGTTATCAGGAAATAACTCAGCTCTACTGATGGTAGAGTTTTTAACCGCGATAAACACTCCTCCTCTGGCTCTATTCTGTGTGTCGTTTCTATAAACTGTGAAGGACTTGGGAAATATTTCTCTGTCTACGATATCATCCGTTAACCAACTTTCAGTTCCTATAATTATATCTGATTCTGTGCTATGAATGAGGTGGTGAAATTCCGGTATCTTATTTTTTAAACTTCGGCAGTTAACTACTACTACGGAAATTATTTCTTCGTCTAGAACCTTCTTTGTGTTCGTTGCGGTCTTCTTTCTGGTGATGTTATTAATAAGTCTTTTGGGTGTCTTAATACACGATCGGTCCATATTTTGATGAGTGATTCTTTCTATTGTCTCATTAGCACTGGACTTACCTCGAGAAATTTCTTGATTCTATCCATTCGGCAGTCTGTCTTCTTTTGTGGCAATAGCCCCTCCTGCTTATTTACGTTACGTATTTGTGTCTGATTCATATCTTAAAAGCCGGATGAAAAACAGCACATTTGATATCTTTGCAACAGGTTCATCCTTCTCCTGAACCTTCGCATATCCAAACGCTCTCATTTCAAATCTAGAGTAAATAAGTGACTCTTTCTGTTCATCCCTACGAAATATTCACGAATCTGACGGCCGTCTTCTATTCAATGATGCTGTCAGTATTTCTTGAGATTCCCATATGCTCCCTGTGCACTCTGCGTGTGGTCCCTCTGAAGAGTGGCGTACCTCCATCACTGCTTCATCGCTACATGTTCCTAAACTTTTGATGATTGTGCAATTCTCTATATCCCCCCTGCATGTGGTCGGTTTTCCCCAAGTAAGCTACCACCCAAGAGTTGCCTCAATGCCCTCGGGGCTCTCCGTTTAGATTATGCACGTAGCGAATGGGCCCGAGGAAAAAATGCCCCCTTCAGGAAATTAAGAAGGCTCTGGAATGCTCAACGCAGAGCCACCCGATGCGATAACAATTGTTACGACGAAGCGGAAAGAGCCACATACAGACTTCAGGAGTCGAGGGAAGACAATTTAATGCTAGGTCGATGTAATTAAATAAATTCAGAGCCAATTATTTCAGCACCGAGGTCTCGTCAATAATTTGTCCTCCAACTTATGTCATTGGATCAAGAATATGAAATTCGATAAATAAATCCCACAACAAGCAATATCAAGGACTCGTTTGCCTCACGTACAATACGGGAGAGCAATGGAAGAGTGTTAGAAGAAACTAGACTGCCACTTTCTAGCCTCAACGCTTTGGGATTGAATAGCTTTATTTTAATGCATGCATTTTACACTGATCTAAATGAATGAAAGACGATGTACTAGACTACACCTTAGGAAATAAGTAACTGCTGCGTTATGATGCGGCTGAAAATACATTTCAAACTCATGCTGAAGACACCATCTTCAAATTTATGTTAACCTTGGTAGAAAGTTAAAACATTTTCATTCATTTTGTTTGATTGAAATAAGTAAGTCTAAGGGATGCTTTGACTCTCCGTCATTTCGACCCTAACAATTCGGATTCGAATTTCAAAAAAACTTACTGGAGTGAATAAATAAGCTTCGGTATAGCTCTTTCCTTAACCAGTCGAGACAATTATTTTGTAAAAAGGAGAAACTCCATGCTTTTTAATTAGGATATAATTATCTTCCACTATTTCATCAGAAAACGCCCGCTCAAAGTTGTTCCCCGTAAGACCCAAAGAACCCATCACCGACCCCCCTCCCCCGCTTCATTGCGAAAAGTGTTCGGGCGTTGCGCCATAAAAGTGTACTCTGCTCCGAGGGTGACCCGGAGGGGGGGGGGCGCGGATTGGGATGGAGGAGATAAGGGGGCAAGTTTCGGGCTACGTCACAGTGGGCCGGAGAACAGGCCATGCTCGCCGCCATCTAACGGCGGTGTATGTAGTTAATTTCTCCGAGAGTCAGCTCGAAGCGGGGCTAACCAAGCTAGCCATTGGTTGTAGCTTGCAGCCAGCGTTCCTCCAGGTAAGCCTCCCCTCCGCCCGCCTCATACCTCATCAAATGCGAGGGGTGTGGCGATATTCCACACCCTTTCCACCGAACCCTGCCATGTAGGAACCCTGGCCGTCGCAGGGCCATCAAAACGCAGGGAGTGTCCTGGTTGGTCGTAAAGACATCGTCTGAGAGGGAGAGCAGCTGACCATGGCCATTTCGGGCCACGCAAAGGGCCGTTTCCCGCGCACCAGCGCGCCTCCATGCCTCGGGTATTTGGCAAAAATCCGGCGACTCTTGCTATCCTTGTATGAATTGCAAATCCATATATGATTGACTGCGCTTCTACATTGAAAGTGACGTGGGATAAAAGAAGAGGCGAAATGTAATACTCTGTTAGTACCGAGCCGCAAAGTAAGACGCTCCGCAATACACGTGTATGGTGAAGTGTATGATTTTGATTCATACACCACTAATAAATCTCCAAAATAGGTGTTACAATGTTCGTGTATTTTGGCAAAATTTAGCATATCGGTTTAATTTTATGCATGCTTTTATGAGTATAACTCGCGAGAAACTTCAGTATCATGCGAATTGTTATAATATAATTAATCTTGGGATCTGTAAAAAAATTATGCGAAGTTGCTGTTCATCATAAATGTATGGTATGGTTTTGCTACTAAGTAATACAAAATGTCCTCATGAATGTGAATTAATCCCATCTCTCAATCAACTTTGTTCAAGCAAATATTTTGCGAAGGACAACCAATTAAATTATAAATAAATACGTGGCCCTCAAATAACGCATAATATTTTTTAAATTCAAAAGCATCAGATATATTTGTAGCATGCACGTTAAGCTACGATGCATATTCGGCATTGGATAGTTTCTGGCTCAACTTCGTGGAAGAACATACTATATTCATTAAACGAAGAACATACTGTATCCCTCCGGCGTTCTTTATTTAGATGTCTACTAGTTCCGATGGTCAGGCGTCATCACCAGGTACCTGATGATGACGCCTAAGCGTTGAAACTATTTGGTAGCAAATAATGAACAATGGAGGAATACATTGAGTTCTACATTTAATGTACGATGTTGATGCTTGAATACACAATTAAGATTGATTTGCTAGTCCTAGGGCAACGCAAGTACTTTTGATAAATTTCGTTATCACGCAAAATACACATGAAGTTTTTGAGTAATTGCCATATTAATCTTTATTCGAAACAGATCACGATGTAAATTCATTATTTCTCTTCGAATCGTGTATATATATATATAATATATATACACGATATATATATAATAATATATATATATATATTATATATATATATATTATATATATATATATTATTATATATATATCGTGTATATATATTATATATATATATTTATCGATAGGTTTTGGAAAAACGCACAGACATAATCGAATTCACAGAATCCCAATTTCAACCAACTCATTCTTTATTTTTCATTTTCGTTTTTCACAACCTCCGTTCACCACAATAAAAATTATGATAAAATCAATTGTCCATCTTCGTCATGGCCAGCATCTCGTCACCATCATCAGCATGCAGTTTTAGCATGTACCCTTACCATTATGGGTTAGTTTTTAATACAAAAAATGATTTTCATTTAATCATACACCCAGAAGTAGAGAGAATACCATTTTTCTGTTATTAAATCAAATTAAATATTTTGGCAATCAGACAAACAACAAATAGTCCCGCATGACATTCCCTTCACGTTGACATATACGCCAACTTCCGTTCCAGCACCCCTGCCTCCTTTTATATTTTCTTAAGTTTTTCTATTAATAATACCACAAAACGGGATCCCCATCCTTGGCAACCAATTCTTTTCCTCGCAAACATGTCCGTTACCATGCAAAACCCTGCTCTTTTCGATATCGCTGTTGCACTTTTTTGTGAACAAACAAAAAATAATTTAAAAATTCAACACCTTGCACCATGTTGTATAATATTGACATGTGAAATAATATGTACGACAAAAAAATTAAACGTATCAAACAAATCCTCATTTTTGCACCACACTTTGTGCCCTAGATCAGTCAAAGCAACCAGCTCAAGTTTGCGAGGAATATTGAAAATTGGCGCTTGCGAGGAAGACGGGGGGGGGGGGGAAATATACCGGGATGTGATTGCCACGAAATCAATGACGATAGCGGTTAATTTCGCAGTAGGTCACCGATTAACTTTTATACAATTGCACATTCTTTATGTTACAGTTTTCATTAATTATTGATTTCACTTGCGCCATGGCGATCAGTTTCAGAGAAGTCTTTTCACTCCATACGCAGTCATTGGATTCAAGTTTGACATTTCTCGCCATCGTTGTACGTCGAACACCAACGACAGACTTAAAAAAAAACAAGTAAGAGAGACGAATATTTTCACAGGAAACACGAAACATCCAAGTTTTTCTTTCGTTCTTTCAGATTGACAGGAAATCATTCACACCCAGATCACTTTTCCATTTCCCCTCGGAATTGAACATAAAACACACGATCCCATTTCACTACTGAGGCAAAAAAATATACATCGAAGTTGAAAAAGTCATTACCCTCCGGGTAATTCTTCGTAATCTCTTATATTCTTTATAGTTCTACTACGAGCAATCCCTCACGAAATACATGTTCACTGAAATTTTTTGAGCAATTGTTATTTGTTGCTGCAGGGGAAAAATGAACGGAAAGAAATAGTATATTTTTTGTTTCAAACGAATGGAAAGCTGCATCAAAGGCAGTTAATTATGGTTTCCGAAGTATGCACATCACATACACCCTGCAACAGAATGATATTCAAGGGAGAGTTTACGCACTACTACTACATGTTTGGAACCTCAACTCTTTTTACTTCACTCTGAACGTATACGTTTTGAATCTGGTACACTTTTTCACAACCACACACAAGAAAAAGAAAACACTCACTCGGTCAAATCTTATTTTTTTCCTTACCTTTCATGTTGTCTTCGAGAAAAATAAAACTCAGATCAATCACCAATGACTAATTTTCTTCCTCATTAATACCACAATAACGTTTATTTTAAAGCGCAAAATTCAAGAAATAGTGGTTACCATAGGCACACTTTTTGTTTCATTTAGAAGGGTGATATTGGAGGAGATATGTTGACATTAAAAACTTGAAGTACAAAACTTTCAATCCACTATATGACGTTGCATTGATATATCTATTGTTTTTTCCATAAATGTCATTAAGAAGGGAACAGCCATTTTAAATTATTATTATTTCAATAGTTACACATGTTTCAATGCCACACGAAGTGAGTAGGATCAGAAAAAGTATTTCTCTCTACATACAGGACTGGCCTCCTTCAAAAATCTTTGGAGGCAGGTTGAAAATTAAATTTTTTTAATGCAATGAAAACACACACAAGAATTCACTGTTAATTGAAGTCACCAGAAATAAATACGTTTTTTAAAAGTCTTAATTAAATAGTTTTCAATGACATGGCTGGACGATTTCATACCTTCTCAGTGTTAATTAACATTCACTTTCCTCGCGCTAGCTGTGATCCGTAGAAACAAAGTTTGGAGAATCGGCCAACAGTAGCGCGAAAATTGAAAAAATAGCGCACAACGTACTTTCCTACATCTAATTCATATTAGATGTCCCGTTTTAACCCGGGAAATATATTTATTTATATTATATGCAACAGTGGCGCATTTGCTACACATTTTAAAATACAAATCTGAACGGCTAAACCCTTCGTGATTCCATGATGACCAGTCTCAGAGCATGGGCTTATTTACACGCGAAAGAAAAATAGCCCTCAGTAAATTTCCCGGTCGATGTGCCGCAGAATAAATAGTTTAAACTGAAGTTCAAGACCTGCATTTGCTTCGAAATTTTGAGGCATTCATCATATTGAATAATGATATGTCCTCTTCGAGAGTTGGGGCGTGTCGGGTACGCACGACTGGCCATCTAAAATTGCTCTAGTCAGTCGTCACCTCGAGGGAATTCGTGGTGATGTGACCTGTATTGATCTAACATTTGTCACAGAGATGGAATTTAGTTTGATGACCGCTAAATCGTCTCTAGTTATTCGGAGGCTGAATTGTTAAATGCCAAATTGAACGCACTAACTACGAAAATCATCAAAAAACTCTGTTTCTCTCATGTCAGCGGAAAGTGCCGGACAGTTCATTAATAGTTAATTCCCTCGACTACGTAAAATTGACGTGGAAAACATGCCATGAGACTCAACATGATATGAATTCAACCCGTCAAGTGGTGCCCTACTTGTTAATAATTTTTACATTAAATGCATTTTATTTTAGTTAATTTACATCGACCCTCGGTTTCTTCTGTTCGAGGTAACATGGAAAGTGTTCGCATGATCTGTCTAATGAGCGAACACGTTGAAAAGATTTATTGAGTAACGAACGGGTAATGGTTAAACGATGAGAGAAATGAACTTTTTCTCTTCCTCGGAATGTTGTCGATCCCTTTTTCATTCCTGTATCAATTCACATTTGAGTTGAAGATATATGAATGAATGGGACACGTCAAGGAAATCATTGATAACTACCGAAGAGTGAAAGGGCTAATGCATTCATTAAAAATTTATTCCGGGGAGAAAACAAATTGTGAAGAATTTTTTCACTGGCTAACCTCGCTGTTTTCCATCTCTTTATCTCTGGACCATCGGATGTTTTTGACGAATGCCGCTAAGTCACGGTCATTATGAATACAATTATTTTTTTCCTGAGTAAGACTACGAGACCACGGAGGCGTAGAGAGAACATTACCATACAAAGGCCATTACGTTAGCAAGGCCATGCTCTCCTGCAGACCTAACCACTTGAACAAAATTTGGAGATGGAACTTCTAGTAAGAGCTAGGACAAAATATACATACATTAGCACTTAAATAAGGCCTTAAGTTCCTAATTTGTTGAAAATAGGCTCGGTTCTTCACAGCTTTCACAATTCTTGGAGGAAAAAGTGTTCTAAACGGAGTACTTGGATCAAAGGAATATTTTATCTGGTTTAAGGGAGCGATAGGCCCTAAATTCTAAATTTATACTACTGGGTCCCCGTTGTCATAGCGTTCCACGCATTTCCTCCGGATGGATCATAATATATTGTCTTTTCCCTCTTGTTAAGAATAGCATACCAAGAACACGAGCCAAAATTGTCATTTATGATCCTTACCAGGGTATCCAGGCAGGAGTAGCTAAGCAAAATGAACTCTCTGTACATGTAACCCAAGTATCAATAAAATAACGCCATCCATAATTATACCGGTATTGTCACTCTAAACTGGACCAAGAAGCAGATTTTTTTAATGCTCGGGCAACAAGCAAGCAAGAATCCGCGATATGCATTTTCCACCTGCAATTACACTTTTGACTCCTCAATCCGAAATCAGGGTAATTTTACATTACATCAAATCACATCTGAACTTCATCCAACAGCCGCAAATAAGATTTCTGTTTGACTCGATTAGCTCGTTTTTCCACCACAAGATTTCACTACATTCCTGGAAGGTAGAAACTAGTTTGGAAAGTGGCCTCGGACTGCCTTTGAACTTCAGCAAAAGGAGGAAGGGAGGAGACTTGATGTCCGCTCTGCGTATTGAAATCAGCTGTTGATTCTGCTAAGCTATTTTAAATAATTTTAAATTTGTAAGTAACTTCAGTGTGACATTTTTCAAGCCATATGAAGATAAGAATAGAGGTAGAGAACCATAATTGATTGGGACTTGTGACCGTCCATAGAAGAATCTCAACACAATCGCCACTCGGTACTACAGTATCTTGGAACCAGGGTCATGTTTCTGGGAATGGGAAACTTTGGATTGACGATGGAACGTTTTTAGGGCGTAAAGATCGACTCTCTTGTATTGGAACTTTGGCTCGAATACCATCTCATGCACATATTATATCTATTGTAACTACTAGAAGATAGAGAGTGGGGCAAATGATTACTCAGGGGATGATCAGTTTGGGTTTAGGAAGGGGAGAGGTACGCATGATGCCATTGCAGTAATGAGATTATTAATCGAGAGGAATATAGAACAAAACCAGGAGGTATTTGCCTGTTTCGTAGATTTCGAAAAAGCGTTTGATAGAGTGAATTGGGAAAAACTAATGAGTATTCTGCAGAAAATAGGAATAGATTGGAGGGAAAGGAGGATAATCCGCAACCTGTACATGTCTCAGACTGCTCAGGTGCGGTTGGGGAACGGGGAGTCCGGATAAGCAGTGTTAGGAAGAGGTGTAAGGCAGGGTTGCCCATTACCACCTTTGCTGTTCAACCTGTAAGCAGATGAAATGATTAAAGAGGCATGGGAAGAACTGGAGGTTAGGAATGAAGGTAGGCGGGAAATTCGTAAAATCAGTTAGGTTTGCTGAAGACCAAGCTTTAGTTTGTCAGTCAGCCAAGGGGCTGCAAGCATTGCTTAGTGAATTAAAAATTCAGTGCGACAGGTATGGGATGACAATCGATATTCATAAAACAAAGGTTTCGCGATTTCCTAGGAAGAAAAAGGCTAAGCTAACCATTGAAATACCAGGGCGAAAACTAGAGCTGGTAGAACAGTTCACGTATCTCGGTAGTGTTTTGGACCAACACGGTAAAAGTAGTAGGGACGTAAGGAGAAGAATTGCGCTAGGCAAAGAGGCTTTCACAAGGAGGAGGGACTTGATGAGAGGGCCGTTGAGTAAGGATGTTAAGAAAAGACTCTGATAAAACTTTGATATGGAGCGTAGCTATGTACGGCGCGGAAACGTGGTCATTGAAGCAGGAGGATAGGCGTAGACTGGAGGCTTTTGAAATGTGGGTGTGGAGAAGAATGGGGAAGGTGAAATGGACAGAGAAGAAAACAAACGAGGAAGTACTTGGCATGGTGGGCGAAGAGAGGGGTTTGTTGGGAGCAATCCTATGGAGGCAGGAAAAGTGGCTGAAGGGGGTATGGACCGACTGTGGGATGTTGAAGACTGTAATTGAGGGGAGAATGTTAGGCAAACGAGGAAAGGGAAGGAACAGGATAGGGATGATGGGTGGGATGAAGGGACGAAGAAAGTACTCAGAGCTGAAGAGGGACCTGATGTAGAGTAGGATGTTGTGTTCTGCTAGGGGACACAAATTATTTAATTAATATTTACGTCCATCCAAAAACCTACCTTAACCGGTAGATTACCTAATAATAATACCAGCATGTGTGCATCAGTTTTCAGCCTACCCTCGTGTTTTTTTTGGACCGACCTGTGGTTATTTCTGTACACTTGAGATTAATATGGTTATATTTATAATTACTGATGGAAATTGTTGCTTTTCCAGCAGGATTGGCGTGTGGTGGGTGCAGATGGCCGTGTCCAGAGGTCTTCACAAACACTTCCTTGATGGAGAAGCACGTTCAGAAACATGTCGGGTTGGATTATTTCAATTGTAACCTTTGTCTCATGGGGTTTATGATTACGTACAGCATAATTTGGTTCGGCACGCAATTAACCCGGTAGGGCCGGAGCCAGTTGTTGTAGTACGCAGTGCCGGACTGGTAGACGACGATCATCGTTGTTTTGATGCTTATATAGAGACGGTTCCCTCGGGAAAACCTGTGGATAAGACGCATTTGTGCCTTTTGTTCCAAGTGATTCACCCAGAAGAACAGTTTAAAAATGCACCTGGCCGTTCATGCCGTATATAAACCACATTCGAGCCGTGTTTGTTCCAAATCGTTCACCAGAAACTACTTCCCGAAGAAACACATGTCGGCCCACACGGGAGACAGACCTTATTCGTTCGATGCTTGTTCAAAGAGCTTTGGGACGAAAGACATCCTTAAAGCGCACTTGCCTTGCTTGCTGACCTCACCCGTGCGTCGTCTGCGCAAAGACCTTCATGATGAAAGGCATCGCTTGTGCCGACTGCTCAAAGATGTTCTACACCAAGGGCAATCTCAAAGTTCACCAATTGGTGCACTCTGTGGAGAAACCTTACTCGTGCACCATCTGCTCGAGAGCCTTCCCTCGCAACGATCAACTCAAAACGCACCAGTCGACGCAACTTAAAATTTGTGCAAACCTTTAGTGGAGTGACCCCCGCACCGAGATGGAGATACTCAATTTTGCTATTAAATCGATAAATAATTGAAACGGATCGCATTTCAACATCATTTTGCTCTGCTATTAGTGTAACGGACTCTGTATCATAGACTAAACCATCTGCAGACTCGAGAGAATGTTGCTCAAGGGTCGAAAGGAATGTCCGGCAAGTTAGCGGCAGCAGCATCACAGGGTGCGTTCCGATGGTAATGCATTTGAATTTCCAGCACCGTTCCTATTGGTCGGAGTGGAATCAAACATTTAAAGCATGTAGGGGGGGAACTAAAGCTTTAACACAAAATTAGTCTCAGTGCTCTCCAAGCTGTGGAAGCTGCAGGACGTCAGTTATTGTGAACCTCTGCGCATCGGACCGTGTCACTGAAGAAATAGAAATGACAATCAAGCAACTTTACGCAATTATTAAGTTGTGTGCTAAGAAACAAGCCAAAATCTCTCGTGAGAAGAGACTTAACAAAATGATTGGTGAGGTTTGCGGAGACTCTTCTCTGTCCTACTCGCAAGTTTCGAGGTGTTTTAAAGAAGGCCTTATTTAAGGAGGGCTGGGAAGAAGAGGCTAACGACAAACAATGCTCTGGGCGGCTGTCTACCAACAAAACCGACAACAATGTGGCTCGTGCTTGCCGAATGTTGGCCTCTGACCGTCGATTGAGTATGAAGATGGTTTATGCCAATTAACTGAACTTGTTGTCTTACTATTGTGTTTTGCATTTTTGCTGAAGATTTAGCAATGCGGAAAGTGTGCGCCTAGCTCGTGCCCAAGGTGTTTGCTATAACACGCTACGAGTCAGCAGGTTCCTGGTTCCAAACACCATTTGCCTACACTGCCCCACTGCCTGATGCACTGCCCCCCCCCATAGTCATGACACTGCCCCAATTCAGAATTCTTTTTGTTCCGTCAGATTAAGGCAGCCCTTAAAGGAACCCGTCTTATCGTCCATTCAGAAGAGATCCAATAAGCTCCGCGTCTAGAAGACCTTTAGCGAGAGCCTTGAGCCTCGTTACCAGCTTTTTAATACCGGCGTCGTACCTTTCTCCTGCCGCGTTGCGACGCCAACTGAAACGACTGCTTTTCCGATATATAAATTCATCCCAATTTTGTGGAAGTGTTCGGTGAGAAGAAAGCATCACAAACGTGCATCCGAAGTGGTGCATGGAGTTTTTTGGTTGCCGGGAAAACGTCCACGATGAGCAGCGGTCGATTAAGCATTTTTTCCTTTGGAATCAACAACGGTGGCTGCAATTAACGAGATATTGAGATATAACCGGAGAATTACCCTTCATTTAGGTACAGGAAGGCCTTAGAATGAAGAGAGAGTGGATACAGATCCGCGCTGCAGAATATTGTGTCGGAGGTGTCTCCTCACCAAAGGAGCGTGTTTGCATCTCATGACAATGCCCGTCCTAATGTGTCACATCAAATGACCACCCTACTCAATGAATTCGGCTGGGATACAGGGTCGAACCCAAAAGTGGTAGGACTGATTTTCTCTGGCGCGAACGGAGCGGTGGAGGGGGTCTGCTTGCCAGCGTAAGGTGGAGGGGGCCCTTAGCAACAGACCGACACCAACCTCAGTCGCCTGCGGGCTGTCGTTGAGTGAGGACACCGTTTTTAGTGAAGCAAGTTTTTTGCCCGCGTCGAAAAACAAAATGAATCTGAATTTAGAGCAACGCTATTCCGTGAAGTTTTGTGCGAAACTCGGGAAGACGGCAACTGAGACCCTCGATATGATCAAGCAGGCTTATGGGGACACTGCCTTAAGCCGTTCCACAGTATTTGAGTGGCACAAGTTGTTTAAAGAGGGTAGGGAGCTCGTTGAAGACGACCATCGCTCCGGACGGCCGTCGACGGCAAGAACCGACACGAAAGTGGACAGAGTGAGGACCCTGCTGAACACAGACCGACGCTTAACCAGTGAAGAAATTGCAGACCAGTTGGGTCTGTCTGCATCCAACGTCCAACGCATTATTTCACAGGATTTGGCCATGCGCAAGGTGTGCGCCAAGATGGTGCCGAAAATTCTGAGTGTCGACCGACAGGCAACGCTCGTCGTCAGACAGCTCCTGGCCAAATACGGCGTTGCCACATTGCCGCACCCGCCCTATTCTCCCGATCTGGCACCACCGGATTTCTTCTTCTTCCCCCTGATCAAAAGACAGCTCAAGGGACGACGTTTTGACTCGATAAAGACTTCGACGATGGTCATCAACGGCATCCCCAAAGAAAATTTCCATCGGGCGTACGGGGAATGGGATCAACGTTATACTAAGTGTGTAGCAGTTCAAGGAGCATGCTTTGAAGATTAATAAGTCGATGTAAATATATCGTCAATAAAATTCTTGTAAAAAAATCAGTCCTACCACTTTTGGGTGCGACCCTGTATATCATTAACCACCCTCCTAACAGCCCGGACGTTGCCCCCTAGCGACTACCACTTGTTTCCCGCTCTCAAAAAACACCTTGGAGGACAGAAATTCAAGTCAGACGAGGAAGTGCCAGAAGCAGTCCTCAAGTTGGCTTCGTGCCATGCGAGGGGAGAAAGGTACGACGCCGGTATTAAAACGCTGCTTACAAGGATGCAAAAAGTGGTTGATCGTCTGGGCGACTGTGTAGAAAAATAGCTAAACGCTCAACCTTTCCTACGATGCATACAGAGTTAAGAATAAATTGGATTTTACAAGGAAAAAAAATAGGAGACCTTACTTTTCGAATCGCCCTCGTCTTGAGCTTGATTACTTCGGCTTGATTACTGTGTTTATGGATTTTTTTATTACCTAATAATTCGGCAGAGAAAATCATTTTAAACTCTACAATCATTTTAAAAAGTTCAGTTGCAACAATTGTCAAGTAGTACAAAACAACTTTCTAAATGATTTGTTTCGTTTATACCATTTTAATGACTGAGCTTCGCAGCAAATTTGAAAACATTTTTATAGTTTGAGAATTCAACTCGAGTGAATTAGAGCTAGACCCAGTTTGAGTTGACACGTCACTATCGAGATCTTTACACTTCATATCACAGACTGCAGACAAACATTTAGGTTACCGATCAATTTGTTTCTTTTATGTTATTATGCCGTGACGCAGAAGATAGATATTGAGGTAAATGAGGAGATGCATAAGCAGGCTTTGCTGTTGATTGAGGACATGTGCTACCTCACGGGTGGCAGTTTATTACTGAAGTTAGGAATGCCAGCGCCAGATCGTGGAATGAACGACTCTTTTAATCGAGATTTGAAACGTGAATATCATCGACATGAATCGGACCAATCAGTTCAAACTAATGTACCCCTGCTGAACCCCACCAGAAGTAAGTATATGATGCATTAATGAAGGCAATTGATGGTGGAAATAGTGGCTTATTTTTCTTTGGATGTCCCTCGTGGAACTGGGAAGACATTCATACAAGTAAAATTGCTTTTGGACACTTTTCTTGCGAGATCGGACATTCCGATAGCAGTTGCTTCTTCTGGCAAAGCGGCCACATTGTTGGAACGATGCCGTACGGCTAATTCAGCGTTGAAGTTGCCGTTGAAGAACCTACAAAATTCTGAGCAAGTGACATGCAACATTTCGAAACAGCCCGCAATGGCCAAAATTTTAGTAGCATCTAAAATCATCATATGGGGCGAATGCATGATGGCGCACAAACGCGCATTGGAGCACCACTTGACTGGACATTGAAATATCTATGCAATGGCTCGAGATGCTTTGGTGGCGCAAACATTTTACTGTCTGGAGATTTCCGCCAAGCACTGCCATTCATTCCAAGATCGACTGCTGCCGATCAATAAATAAACGCTTGCCTCAAATCATCAAACCTGTGGCGCTATATGAAGAAACTTCAAGTGACCACCAAGATGACAGTTGCATTGCTGAACGATCCGTCTGCTGAAGATTTCTCCAAGCAATTTTTTAAGTCCCAAATAACAGCTTTCATTAAAAAGGAAAAGGAACAGCTTAGGAACGCAGATTTTTCAATGTGGAGTGTATTTTTACAGGAGTTTCGGCTCTGCGGACAGTGGGTTTGAAACCCCAGGAAAAGCTGGACAAACGGGTAAAAAATGTAATTTCTAGTTTTTGGATATTTTGTATTCTCGGCGCCTCTAAGCGCCGGAGAGTGGCAAGCATAGGTCGATTGGTTCACGCATACTTTTAGCGTATTTCATTAGCTTTAAAATGGTGCAATATTCGTGTCCCTAGCTCAATCTATTAATGAATTATTGATGAAAAACTAGGCCGATTCTTGTGACGCGCTACCGTAAAATCGACTGAAAACCATAATTATATGAAATATGAATGTTTAAACCTATACAGATATTGTTATTGAGAATTGATTGTTCAAATAAAATGTATAGAATTAAATATAAACCTTGCATCACCACATGCGCTGACACGTGCTTTCGAAAACCATTTGGTTTCCTACGCAGCACCTCTTAAAATCTCAGAATTCGAACAATCGAATCAGACAGGAACGGCAAATTTTCCACGGAATGAAATCATCCTTAACTACCTGATTGGTGGGTAATTAAGTGGACAGTTTTTAAACCAAGGTTGCTTGCTTGCGTTCAACCATCCCGTGCAGCTTTGTGAATTAAATTTCAGATCAACCCAATTTCTACTTCCATTTATTACGTAAGACATTTGACATATACGATGTCTTTTCAAAAAATATCGCGAATTTCCGCGGGTTGCGTAATTTGAATTTCGATTTTTTGTGGTGTTATGTTGGTACTTCTGTCTCACACTTATGCCGAAAAGATCGGTTATATTTCAAAGTCCAGTTAATTTTTGAAAGTGTTTTGTTCTGACGTGTTTTTGCCTGTCTTCGATTCTTGCCTGTTCCAAAAAATTGATCAAAGAATCTGTATCAAATTTTGTGTGAAAAACGAAATAAAATGCGGGGAGGCATGGACAAGCTACCGTGGACCGAAGCAAAGTGTATCAGTGGTAGAAAATGTTCTCACGGAGCCGAGAAGATGAGAAAGACGAAGAGCGTGCCCGAGCACGTCAACGACAGACGAAAACATTGATGAAGTGAAGGAAATAGTATTGGCCAATCGTCGAATCACCCTTAGTAATAGTTGCTGAGGACATGGACACATCGATTGGCTCGTACCATTTCCAATGATTTGGGCAAGACACGGATCGATGCGAAGAGCTCAAAGACTCATTGCATCCTGCCTATTCTCCCTCAACTGACGCATTTGACTCAAAATTTCCCCTTCCCACCTCCAATTTCCCCTTCCCACCTCCAATTTCCCCTTCCCACCTCCAATTTCCCCTCCCTCTCCTCACTAACCATCTTGGGACCCCCCCCTAACTTTGGAACCCATTAGCTCCCCCCCCTAATATTAGCAAACAACCGCCAAAAACCTTCCCCCTCCCCATTATGCACCGTTACATTTCGCTGTTTTTCTTCCTCCCCCCCCACCTTGGAACCTACAATACTCCCACTGGACAGTCTATTCTCCCCACCCCCTCTAAGTCTTCCAATTACGAGTTTATTTCCCCCTTCCCAATGACCCATTCCTTCAAACCCCCCTAACAGAAATTCATTCTTCTCCAAAGAGGCCTGCTTGGCAGGCGAAAAACTTGGTGTCAGGTTTTCTCTAGGCACTTAACTATCCCCGAGTCCTACTTCATCTTTTTTGTTTGTTTGAGTGATTGACAGGTCCCCTGACATAGGAGAAATCCTTGTTTACCCCGAAAGAGTGAGTGTGTTACAAAGGTCTGATACATCAGAGTGATTGCGTGTTTACGTACGTCCATTCTGTTTCGTTTGTTACTTCTGTATGTTTGGCGGGTCCCTGGCTTCAGACGAATCCTGGTAAACCCTGAAAGAGTGAGCACTTGTGAATCGCAAAGGTCACTGTTTTCGAAAAAAGCACACCTGAGTGAATGAGCGAAAGCGGGCGTGCATGTTTTATTATTTCGTATTAATCTGTGCGATTGGCGGGTCATTGCCATAGGAGAGATCCTTGCAAACCCTGATTGTGTGTGTGTGAATGCGATTTACGGGAGTGCTTTTATTCCTTAACACAACCTATTAATCGAGAGGCTGTAGTTTGGTTTGATTTTTGTTATTTATTTTTTATTTAGTATGCGATTCAGGTATAGGCGGGTCACTGTTTCTTAAACACACCCAAGTGACCTATTGTGTGTGTTCCCCGTCCCAACCCTTACTTTTCCCTTGTCAAATCTAGTGCCAATGAAGCTTATGGTCTCGGTTATCCCGTTTTCATTGCTTCGAGACCATTGGGAAGTTCATTTTATATTTACAAATCTTCCATCGTTTCCACGACCAAGGCATAATATGGAGTGTTCTTTATAAAAATGTCCAATAATCTCCCACTCCTACATAGTCCACAAAAAGTAAAACCAAACATTGGATCCATTGCGGTAAACAACACTCGGGAACACGAGTCACTAGGACAATTTCGAGGAACAATAACAGAGCTACGGAGAGTATGACAATTATGAACAACAAATCAGTGCGCTTTTCAGTTATGCCTTTCGCTCAAAGCAAACGTTCCGAAGGTTTCCTACGTACATGATATTCGAGCTTATTATATTGAATATAAAAGAGCGGCGGCACGATTGATATAATTTCGAACATTGAACACCTCGGCAGCGTGGCCAACTGGCCTAATGTCACCCATAAAGTCAGTTATCTCTGATTAAATTCCAATGTATAATTTGGTTCACCGAAAAACAGGAAATTTAAACCAAGTTGCCGTGTTGTATAGTGTGATGCAATGCATGTTTAAAGCAAACCAATCTAAGTGAAAATTCTAAAGTAAGTGCCGACAAAATATTGCGCACAAATGTATATCAGCGAGCAATTATTTCAAAAGTTCGTGGGCGAAACAGTTGAAGGGGTGGTTAGTTACGTGCGTTCTGTTATTTTTTGTATCAATGTGATCGTTGACCGGGAGAATGTTCTGTTTTTTTATATGGTTTTACGTCTTATCTCTTTCTAAAGCAATTGTGAAAACAAATTTCGTTACAAATATTAATAAGCAATGGATTCCTCTAAGAAAATATTACGGTGGTGGGTTAATGTTGCCTGTGTGGAATTTCGGAGTGCGAAGTATTGCGGGCTCGATCTAACGTCATGATTATTTGCGCAGACGAAGTTTATTTTATTTTCAAGGCGTGAGCTTTATAGTGAATAGGTTTAATAGTTTAGACTAGTTAAACTTCTGACGTTGCGTCAGTGGCGATTAATTAGTTCTGTCTTGATATTAGTGAATATTATCACTTCAAAATGTCAGTCGACGTTAGTTTATTTCCATGCAGGCTTTGTCAAAAAACTTATGCCGATTGCTCTTATTTAAATGTTTTTGAGTCGATTGGAACAAATGGAACTTGGTTGTTTGAGGTAATTGAGGACTAGTTACAATTAGAGGCGAGTGGTCAATAGTAAGTGGTTAATTATTGAAAACAGGTTTTCCTCGAATTCGTTATTTCTATTGTGTTTGCATAGGTAAATGAAGAAGATGGCCTTCCATCCACAGCCTGCTGTGATTGCTGTAGAAAACTGGGAGAATTGAGCGAATTCAAGAGAATTTGCTTGAGGTCTGCAAGGGACTCGGGAGAAAAAGGCTAACGGTTAGTGTGACGGTATACCATCATTTTCCCGAATTGTCCCCTTCCCGAATAATTTTTGCCCCGAATGAGTACAAAATCTTATCTAAATCAAAATTTAATCACACTATGTTAATCACAGTACAATATTGTGTGCGATATCCTGCAAGTATTCCAATTCGTTGCATCTAGAAATGATTTACTTAGTTACTACCACTCTTACAAAACCAGTGGAAGCCGGCATGACAAAGAGGCCTACTTGAAATACAAAAGAGATTATTATAATTTAGTTAGGTGTGCAAGAAATAATGCTTACAAGGATTTTATATTGAATGCAAAAAATAAACAAAAGGCAGCATGGAGTGTAATCAATCAAGAAGTTGGTCATTGTAATGGAAAAGAAAATCTTCCTTTCACCCCAGATGCTGTAAATAATTGTTTCTTAAAAGCTGTTGAAGACAATTTGTTCTCTCGAAAAGTTGATGCCGCCAATATTGGTAATATGCTGCAAAATCTTCCTCCGAATAATTTAAATTTAAAATGGAATTTTGTTACTCCACTTGATATTATATCGACTGTTAAAAAATTTAAAAAATCCAACAGTAAGGATATTTATGGTCTTTCTAACTCCCTAATAAAGGACATTATTGTGCTCATTGCGGAACCATTAGCAATGTTAGTCAATTTATGTTTTGAGACAGGAGATTTTCCAACAGCTCTAAAATATTCCAAAACAGTACCTGTCTATAAGAAAGGTGATAAAGATGATTTAGCTAACTACCGCCCCATTTCCATAGTCCCCTTTTTTGGTAAAATTTTTGAAGCTATTAAGAAAGATCAAATATGTAATTTTTTTGAGTTAAATAATCTCTTTTCCAAATCCCAGTACGGCTTTCGATCTGGGAAATCTACAATTTTGGCAGTAGAGTCCATAGTTAATTATGTCATTAATGCATTTGAAGAAAAGGAATCAGTCTCAGTGACACTATGTGATCTTAGTAAGGCCTTCAACTGTGTTAATCATTCAATATTACTAACAAAGCTAGAATATTATGGTATTAAGGGAGTTGCACTGAAACTAATGAAGTCATATTTGGATGATCGCCACCAATTGGTTGAACTTGATGGCTGTCAGTCTGCAGCTCTTAAAGTAAAATGTGGTGTACCACAGGGCTCTGTGCTTGGCCCAGTACTTTTCATTATCATGATTAATGATTTGCCCTGTAATATGAAACCTAGATCTTTTTTATATGCTGATGACACTACTTTTGTGGAAAAGTGTCAACATCCAGAAGATGCAAAGTTACGATCTAGCGCTACCCAAAAACAGGCTAAGGAATGGTTTGATGTTAATCATTTACAATTAAATACTAACAAAACTCAGCATATTGTGTGCAGTCTTAAATCAAAAACAACTGATATTGAAACTGCTAAAATACTAGGAATTTATATTGATACAAAACTTAATTGGGAGACTCACATCAGTCAGACCTGTAATAAACTTAGTAAAGCTGTTTATATGTTAACAAAGATCAACTTTATCATTTCAAATGAGTATCGTTTAACACTTTACCATGCCTTCTTTCAATGTCATTTGAATTATGGTGTTGAGTTATGGGGTCATTCCCCTCATGTTAAACAAATTTTGCTACTGCAAAAGAGAGCTATTCGCTCTATTGCTAATATACCACCACGTGATTCCTGCAAACCTTTTTTTATTAGGTATAGAATCATGACTGTATTTTGTTTGTATATCTTTAAGGCTCTGACTCATGTGAATGTTAATCTAGAAACTTACCAATTAAGATCCAACCTCCATAACTATTCCACAAGAGGTAAATCGAATCTAAATACTACTAATTGTAGATTGTCATTAACTTACAACACATTTCACAATATGAACATACGACTGTATAACTATCTGCCTACTCAGTTGAAATCAGATGCTATCCAGAGTTTCAAGAATAGGGTATATACCTGGTTACTTGCTCACCTACTATACTCATTGGATGAATTCTTTTTTGCCAATCTTCATCACATTTAAGAACTTATGTTTATATATTAAGTAATATTATGATTGACGACATTTAATATGGTTGTACCATTTTTAAAATGAATAAAGTATTATTATTATTATTATTATCTATAATTTTCATTTGGGTTGGGTTGGTGGTTTTTTTTTAAACTCATTCGGGAAATTGTGTTCTGGAAATTGTCATTCGGGAAGGGGACTTGCGGGAAAAATGCTATTCGGGAAAATGATAGGTAACCAATGTGACACCCCTCGTTTGTTATTGGTAACCCTTGGCAACACTTCTGTTTACATTGTTACGTCATTGGGATGCGGAATATTATGAATGGAGCCTCAGGGATTCTTAAAGTTCCTCGAGAGATAATTCTAACCCGTAAAAGCAGTCTTCAAATGGTAAATGTCCTCATGTCAGATCTTTGGATTGAATTTTGCAAGAGGTGAGTGTATTAGTGAAGTGTTTATTGCAATTATTCTCATGGCAAAGTGAAAAAAAATCAATGAATAGCTGTTTGCTGAAGATAAAACGAAGGATATGTGGTTTCTGAGAAAGGCTATGTTGAATATTAAAATAGGAATCCATAAACTGGTTGTATTGGATTAGTTAACGTATGGCGAAAGTATTCTGGATGGTCAAATCAGAAGGGAGATAGATAGATAGATAGAAAGTGGTCTTTATTTGGGCGAAATTGAGACCAAATGGTCCCTTCTTCCATTTAACCCATCGTCGTGTACACATACCTACACATATACATACATATCCACACACACATACATATACACATGCACACATAAACATACATTCATACATGCATACACATACATAAATACATACATAATTACGCACATATACACCCATACATACATACATATACATATATAAATTAAGAATACACCTACATATACTCAAATTAAATGACAGTGAAGATAGAGAACAATAAAATGAGGAAAGTCTAAGCAAAGAATGAGGTTTGTGGGAAAAGCTAGGGAGAGCGTGGCATTGCTCAACTAGTAAAAACCCACGCAGGAAAAACACCCACGAAGAGAGTGGGGGGGGGGTGAAAAACCTGCGAAAACCCTATTAATTAGAGGAAAGATACATGTACATTGTAACAATCATTTTTACTTAGTATACATATTATTAAGTTACTGAAATTGATTTGGAGAAATTAAATACATTGACAACACATGCGGAGTAATGAGAAGCGTGGCATTTCTAAAAATAATGATGCAAACTCCTACCGCTTGAGATGACAAAACAAAAAAGCAGGGTAAAAAAAGTAGACACAGTGATCTGTGTAGCAGCTGAGTGGAATGAGGGAGGGTATATTGGTTAAGTTACGTACCTGAGGAAAATTAACTTTTGAAGTGCTCTTCTAAATGTTGTTGTTGATGAAGAGTTTTTTATGTCATCTGGGAGAGAGTTCCACAGACGGCATGCTGTAACAGGAAAAGATTTGTGATAGATTTCCGTGCAAGATTCCCCCTTACCGTGATGTGTGAATTTTCACACGCCGCATAGGGCTTAGTGCTGGGTGAACCCTACCATCACCTACTAAATCGACCTTTGGGTTGATTACTGTGTTTATGTTATGTATATATATATATATATATATATATATATATATATATATATATATATATATATATATATATATATATATAACATAAACACAGTAATCTACCCATTTTGATTACTGAGTTGATTACTGGTTGGTTGATTACTATTACTGGATTACTGTGTTTATGTTATATATATATATATATATATATAAAACATAAACACAGTAATCAACCAGTAATAGTAATCAGCCAACCAGTAATCAACTCAGTAATTTATGTTATATATATATATGTATGTATATAACATAAACACAGCAATCAACTCATATATATATTATATATATATATATATATATATATATATAGTGACCATCATATTTATCTTGGGAATGATAATTGAGATGGTTTCCCATTGCCTTCCTCAATAGTGTTTTTAACGTGACTACGTAACGCTTACGTAACATCACTTACTGGCCACCCCTCTGAGGTCAGACACCATTGCTGCCACCTCACTGAAGAATAGACGCTGCGTGGACTACCTTTCGTCTGGCTCCTAACCTTCGACCTATCTGGCATGGGTGACCCTACCAGGAGCAATTATTATTACTCCCGCCAGCACAGCTCTAGAGGTCATCGGAACGCACAAGCCCTTCCACCACGTCAAGGTTTTAGTCCATGGGAGGATTTGTGTTTTTTTTAAGAGTCAAGAAATGTTTTATTTAATAGCTGTGTCCATCCAAAAGCCTACCTTAACCAGCAGATTACCAAATTATAATAATATATAGATATATGTATTATATATCTATATATAAAAATATATATATATATATATATATATATAGTATATGCTTTCATAGACGTAACACGGAAGTGCCGAATAGTACAATACACAGTAACACATAATATAGAAACACAAAAAAAGAGAACACTCACACGTATTTTCTTGATATTTCGACGGAAACAATCCGTCTTCCTCTGAAGATGTAGAAGTAAGTAGGGGGAAAATGTTTGTCCTGGCGCAGGTTTGACCTTGACATTCCAACCCGGAACTATCGGTCGCAGAGAAAAACAAATGACGTCACGTGAAAGAGGGGGGGCATTTGTCCTTCACAGGCAATAAAATTGCATCACGTCAACCCAACCCACGCAGGAAAAATCATCCTGACGCAAGTTTCACCTTGAAACTCAAACCCGGATACATCAACAACTATCGGTCGCAGAGAAAAACAAACAACGTCACGTGAAAGAGGGGGGGCATTTTTCCTTCATATGCATTCTAGTTGTACGACGTCAACCCAACCCATGCAGGAAAAATCATGACCCAAGGCCATCGCCTCTTATATCTCCAGAACTATCGATTGTAGAGTACGACAAACGGTGCCAAGTGAAAGAAGAGGTAATTATACTTCAGATTAATGCCTTAAAGTGTCCCCTTTAAATAGAAAAATATATAGATTTCATCAATTATCTCGTTGAATAATAACGACAACAACAAATTAACGAAAATAATCAAAAGACAACGTGATTATATGTAAAAAAGTTCCTCATCATTTTTTCGATAGCACTTTAAATAAGCCCGTAAAAATTAATTAAAGTTCTCAGAACCTAATTTTTGAAAATCCCGCTATTTCTCTTCAATTCCGCTTTTTTATTCTCTCATTCTATACCTATTAATCAGTCTCCTTCTCCTATTCGGAAATTGACATTTAAAGCGGGGATCATGAAGAGAGAGTAGAATTGCGTTAACCGGGAAACGCCCATCCCTCACCCCTAGCTTTTTCCCTTTCCACTACACCTTCTACGCAGTATATAAAGGGGACGGATCGGCGGGAAGTCGCCAGCAGATCGGGAAATAGTCCCGGTCTATAGGCCCACCTAATCATCGTGTAGGGTTCCAGATGAGAACTTCCTCGGTGGGGCTAACACCAAAAGCTGTGGGGTAAGTATGACCCGTTAGCCAAATTGGCTTTTCGGATTTTTTTCATTTTTTCTATACGCTCTAGAAGCGAGCAAATGTGAAGATGGGTCACTCTCGATGCCCGCCTTCGAATCCCGGCGAGAAAACCGGAAACCCTTTCCAGGGTATCCAAGGGTTTTCAGGGTACGGGAATATCATTGTCGAAAGGACACCCCCTATGTACCCCTTAGCGGGTTGAGCAGCGTGGGGGTACTCAGTACTAACGTACTGAGTATTTTCCAGAACTTTCAGACCGATCGGACCAGCGGTTTTGGCCCTATGGCCAAAAAAGCCGAAATTTTCGGGAATTATGCTCAATAACTCCGTTGTTTGAAGAGATAAAAATATGATTTAAATTTGAATGTTTATCAGAAAACAGCTGGCTACCGATTCCGCGTGGAATTACCCGTAAAAATATTAGGGTTTACCCTAGGGTAATAAGGGTATAGTAAAATTCGCGATTGAGGTACCCTTTTCTAAATGCTATATGATACCGAGCATAAGTGTTTACTATTCCCAATTTCTAAAAGTTTGATATACCAAATAGGTAGGTCACTATTCCTAAAAGAAAGGATAAGAATTAGGCGGTGGCGTTTACAAAAAAACCCTCTAGATAAAAATAAGGTTTAAATTTGAAAGTTTATCAGGGAAAATTTAGTTATCTATTCCGCATGGAATTACCCGTAAAATTATAAGTGTTTACCCATGGAAAACTAAGGGTATGGTAAAATCCCTAATTGAGGTACCATTTTTAAAATTCTATACGATACCAGACATAAGGGTATAACATTCCCAATTTCTAAAACTTTGATATACCAAATAGGTGGACCAAATATATAATGTTTTCTCTAAGGAATAGGGATACAAAATTGTTGAAATTCATAATATATATTAAAACGAACATTTTGTTTCAAATAATTTTTATTTGATTATTTTTTTTAAATATAAAAAACTTTTCTTGACTATAATTGTATATCATAACCTCCCCCACCGTCATTGTAAACATTCGGGGGAGAAAAATTTTCTTTTCCCTCCCCCGAAAAAAGATTGTCGCCACCACCCCCTCCCCGAATCGGGTGGTCATCTTCTCCACCTTCTCCACCCGGTAGCGGGTTTCCTCCTCCAAGTCCTCCTTCTTCAGAAATGACCCCTCCTCCTGCAACCGAAAGAATCTTTCCCGGATGCTAGCCTGCCAGAATAAAAATAGGTACCGTCAGTAAATATTAATTACACCTCGAGCATTATTAAAATTTGATATAACCAGTTAAAAAAGCTACCACAGAAGTTGATGAAGAGGTCAACGCTTCGGTTGACGTTCAGGTGGAGGTGGTGACGCTGACAGTGGGGGTGCTGTTAAGCGTCGTGGTTGAGGGAGTGGACTCCATCCTACAAAGATAAAAACGAAAACTTTGTATACAATAAATCATATGTTTATATATATATTAATCGTTACTCACATCAATCAACTGGAGGGTGATTAGAACTGCCAAAACCACCCTGTCCTCGGCTACTATTAGAGGTAACGTCATCAGACACTACAAATGAAACATCTGTAGCGATTCTTTCAAGGATGATTTGACATATTCTAGCTCCTCTTCTCACCAAAAAATCCTCATCACTATGGTTATAGAGGAGAACCTTAATTTCCCCCCTATAATCAGGATCAATTACACCCGCCCCAACTTCTATCCCATACCTCAGCGAAAGACTAGAGCGGGATGCGAGTCTCCCGTAAAATCCTTTGGGGATTTCAAGGGAGAATCCGCAAGGTATTAAAGCCCGCCCCCGCTTAGGAATTATATACCACTGGACAGCACTAATATCATATCCAGCAGGGCATTCATAGCATGGCATAGGGGTACTTGCAAACGGGTGTAGTTTCCTAATGATGATGGAAATTCTGAAAATTTTAATATGATAAATATATATATTTAAGACCCCTCCTCAACCATATTTAAATAACATTTAAAATAATGTTAATTATCTCTAAGTCATAATTACCCAGAAGCAGAAGTAGTAGTCTCCATGATGATGATTTTGGTGCAGGAGTGGCGACAAGACTGGAATATGGTGCAATTCGGCAATTCGGCAATGAGCGGCGATGATCAGAGGAGAGCGGATAATAGCGACGGTAGTAGATCTCTGCCAGGTGTTGAATGATGGAGACTCAAAGCTGAGGGTTTATATACAGGAACGCTTCTGTAGAGCATCATGCTACGTGCTAAAACTAGGAAGTTAGAGGAGGAGGTTGCATTAAGCAAGATCGGATAGTGGAGTGGGTTTTTTTTTCACTCCGCTGACCTCACTCGTTGAACATATCCCAACATCCTTGAGAGATTCCTCATCCTCCTTAATCTCTTTCAATAACAACTCCTTGCATGTCCTCGGATGTTCGGCATTGAGCATTGCATTTTTCAGTAGAAGCTGCCAACTCCAAAGACCTTGGCACATGCTCAGGTTGCGTCGAAGGATAATTGAAAGGAAATACCTGAACTAGTCAATTCCATCCAAGCACATGCGTAGATGATGAAATTACTTGATTTCAACTAGGTAACCTTCTTGCGCGGATGTTCGGAATTGAGTATTGCATTTTTTCAGTAGAAGCTGCCAACTCCGCAAACCTTGGCACATGCTTAGGTTGCGTCGGTGGATAATTCAAATGGCTGAACTAGTTAATTCCATCCACATCCAGACCAGCACATGCACAGATGATGACATTACTTGATTCTAACTAGGTGGCCTTCTTGCACGGGTGTTCCGCCGAGGGAATTAGCTTTTATTTCTATAAAACTCCACTTCTGAGAGTTAAGTTTCCATTTCCTCCAGAGCAGCTTAGAGAGCTATTACGGACCGATTTCACCTCCCGAATCATCAGCTGTATTCATTGACGTCAGGAGTAAGTACATATCATTAATAATCGCATTAATTTCTTAGGGTATATGCAATACCTAAAAGAAATACATACATAATTGATTTTATCAATAGGATTGCATAGTTTGTTAACAAATCAGTAGTAGTAATATATATACAGCAATGTCTAACGTAAATTCACTATATAAAATATCATTATTAAAGTTATCAAAATATATTGTTCAAAGCGCATTCGTTAAGACGGAGAAGAGACAATCACCGGGTATCTCATTTAGACATTGTTTGCAGAGTAAAGTTGACATAATCTTGTACCATTTATCCGATTCAATACCTCGCACTACGTTTAATCATATTGAGCAATATACTATTGCAGAAGAATACGAGTTTCTGTTCGAACGGGGTTATGAAGTAGATGATATTCGTTACGAGGTTTTTCTACCTCTAGATCCTGCACTTAATGTAATGAGATGAAAATGTATTTTTTCATACGTATCATTTTTTTATTTTATTTCAGCAACAGCTCAAAGAACCTTTAATCATGCCCTCTATCCAAGAAATTCTAGAAAATTACAATGCTGGTAGCTATCACAATTCGGAAGAATTAGAACAGGCATTAAGTGACATATATATGAAAATAGTGTTTGATGACGATAACATTTCTGATATGGGGACGTATAATCGAATGAAAAATGCGCTGGATAAGGCAAAGGGAAGAAAATTTTGCACTTACTGTGAAATCTTCTATGACATTGACGAGGCTATGCCTCATGAGAATACCAACGCGCACCGGATTAAAATCAACGAGCAAATAGGGAGGGGATTCAATGAAATTGAATCAGCTATTCGTTCCAGACTGAAAACATTTTGGATTACTCCCGTGGAAGATGGTGAACAGGACGTGATCTCATTTCTCAATAGCATCAAAACTCAGTTGATCGAAAAGATAAGTGATCAAATAGTTGAAAATAGTGCCATTAAATTCAATCTTGTTTTAATTTGCAAATTCAAAAAGGGTGAGAGGGATGAAATGAACGCTTCCTTCAAAACCAACAATCGCAGGTTATTGTTAGCAGATGAAATTGAGGAAGTTATCAATGAGACATTTTCTAAACTTTTAAAAGAAAAGTCCGAATTTCAAGCTAGAGGTTCAGGATGGGCCTTATCAAATGTGCTAGGTTTAGAACTGCGAATAAACAAGTACACGCCATTTCGAGGATCAACATTCATTGAGCTGCCTATAAAAATTAGGAATACTAAATCCGTTATCAATATCAGAAATGATGATCAATACTGCTTTAAGTATGCCATTTGGGCCAAAAATATCGATAAGGATCCTCAAAGAGTTTCCCAGTATAAGACACGAGCATGCCATATGGGTTACAATTGGGACTGCATCGCGTACCCGGTGGAGCTGAAAGATATTCCAAAATTCGAACGTGTCAATAATATTTCAATCAACGTTTTTGGTCTGACAGATAAGAACCTCGTGTACCCACTAAAAATTGTAGATCATGAGCTCGAGGATCATCGCGACCTCCTTTACATTAGCAACGAAACAACCGCTCACTATTGTTGGATTAGGAATTTTGATAAATTGATTCACTCCCAAATTACGAAGCATTCTAATAGAATATTCACTTGCAAACGCTGCCTCACACATTACCAGAGTGAGCACAGGCTAGAAGAGCATCAACAGCTATGTAAAGGAAAAGGCGAGCCGAGTAAAATCATTCTACCTGACGAGGACAATAAAAGTTTACAATTCACAAACTTAAATTATTCTTTTCGGGTACCTTTTGTCATTTACGCTGACTTTGAATGTCTTCTGGAAAATATTAGTACCTGCGAGCCTTATCCTTACTCATCTTATACTAATTTAATGCAGAGACATACCCCATTCAGCTTTAGTTACATCGTAGTGGGACCTGAGGGATGCGAGGACCCATACCTGTACCGAGGTCCCAATGCTGCTAGGGTATTCATTTTACGGATGAAAGAAGAGGCTGAAAAAGTTTGTAAACTTTACAAAAATATTATTCCAATGAATCCTCTCACTCCAGAGGAAGACTCAGATTTTGAAACTGCAAACGCATGTCACATTTGTGGTAAAGAATTGAACGAGAATAAAGTTAGAGACCATGATCATTTGACAGGAAAGTATAGAGGACCTGCGCACTATTTTTGTAACATTCAATATAAAATGCCGAATTTCCTTCCAATCTTTATTCATAACCTCTCATCATATGATGGGCATTTCATCGTACGAGAGCTTAACTATGATGACAGGGAAATATTTATAATTCCAAATTCTGAAGAAAAATATATATCTTTTTCTAAGTCTATCACGGAAAATTTCAAAATTCGGTTTGTTGACACGTTTAGATTCATGCCTACCTCTCTAGCTTCATTGGTTGCCAATTTAACAGAGTTTAAATGCACAAGCACAATATTCGGTGAAAAGACAAATTTAGTTACACGAAAGGGGGTTTATCCCTATGATTAAACTGATTCGTTGAATAAACTCGATGAAACCTTGCTCCCGGAAAAGGAGAATTTTTACAACAGACTGACCGATGAATATGTATCTGACGAAGATTATCAGCATGCAGAAAATGTTTGGGACGCATTTGAATGTGAAACACTCGGCGACTACAGCGATGTCTATCTGAAAAGCGACGTGACCCTTTAAGCTGATGTTTTTGAAAATTTTCGTGACGTATGCTACAGCGCGTATAAACTAGATCCTGCGTGGTATTATACTGCTCCAGGTTTAACTTTTGATGCAATGCTCAAATACACTGAAATAGAACTAGAGCTTTTGACTGACTACGACATGATACTAATGATTGAAAACGGCATCCGAGGAGGAATTTCACAATGCTGTAAAAGGTACTGCGAATCGAACAATAGATACATGTCAAGTCATGACCCAGATTCAGGTCCAACCTATTTGACATATCTAGACGCTAACAATCTCTATGGGTGGGCCCTTTCGAGACCCCTTCCCTACGGTAAATTTCGATGGTTAACACAGGCAGAAATTGATGATTTAAACGTTGAAAATGTTCCCGAAGACAGTGAAACTGGATATATTCTCGAAGTTGATCTTGAGTACCCACATAGGCTACACGATACACATTCAGATCTCCCTCTTTGCCCGGAAAACAAGACACCACCTGGCGGTAAACATAAAAAACTGCTAACAACTCTCGAAAATAAGAGTAAATATGTAATTCATTACGTAAACTTGAAACAAGCTTTAGAACTAGGACTGGTGCTGAAGAAGGTGCATAGAGTAATCAGGTTTAGTCAATCACCTTGGTTAAAGACCTATATTGATTTGAACACTGAGAAAAGAAAAATGGCAGTCAATGATTTTGAGAAGGATTTCTATAAACTGATGAACAATGCAGTATTTGGGAAAACAATGGAGAACGTGAGGAAACGTATGAATATGGAATTAGTGGTAAACGAAAAAATACTACAAAAACTAATTAATAAGTCAACATTTCTGGATAGGACGATTTTTCACGAGTGTTTAGTTGCCATTCACATGCGGAAGGCAGTCATAAAAATTAATAAACCTATATATATAGGTTTCTGTGTCTTGGACTTGAGTAAGACTTTAAGGTATAACTTTCATTATAGAACAATGCTTCCGAAATAGGGGAAAATATATCCCTCGCCTACACCGATACTGATAGCTTCATATATGAAATAAAAACGGATGATGTGTATAGGGATTTTCTGGGGAACCTAGATGCATTTGACACGTCGAATTATCCAAAGGATCACTTTTGCTTTTCTGAACAAAATAAAAAAGTAATTGGTAAATTCAAGGACGAATGCGATGGAAACCTAATGACACATTTTGTCGGATTACGTAGTAAACTTTATTCGTTCAAGGTAGAGGGAGGTAAAGAAAAGAAGAAAGCAAAAGGAATAACGAAAGTTGTTAAGGAAAAAGGTTTAAAATTTAACGACTATGTACAATGTCTCCGAGAGAACTCGGTGGTATTTCGAAAAATGAACGTGATACGGAGTAAAATGCATAATATTTATACCATGGAGATGAATAAAGTCACGCTGAATGCATCCGACGATAAGCGATACCTTTGTGAAGACGGGATAAAAACGTTTGCGTGGGGTCACTATAAAATTCCACGAAAACGAACGCATAATGATGCTTTTAACGGCGATTGAAATTATAAAAGAAAGATATTTTTAATCTAAATTTCAGTGTTAACCATGACGTTAGCCTGGAAGCATCCGTTTACCTGTATTTGCGCGGGTCCCTCAGGCTGCGGGAAAACCACATTTGTCACGCAGTTTTTGGAAAATTTAGATTATATGGTGAATAGCCCGATACGTGAAATAGTATGGTGCTGTGCTCCTGGAAGTGAACCAAGCATTAGAATACCCGTTCAATTTCGAACCGAAATACCGCCTTTCGAAGAATTTGGTGGTGTGCCAACGTTGTACGTGATTGATGATTTAATGAGCGAAGGGGCCTATAGCAAAGACGTCTCTAAACTGTTCACTAGAGGAAGCCATCACTTTAACATTTCGGTTTTCCTAATTACGCAGAATATTTTTTATCAAAACCCGCAAGCGAGAAACATCTCGCTAAATTCCAAGTATATCGTTGTCTTTAAGAATCCTAGAGATAGGTCGCAATTTGGTCACTTGGCTAGGCAGGTGTATCCGGAAAAATCGGGGGAATTGGAGAGGGTATATAAACAAGTTACGCAACAACCATTCGGTTATTTGGTTCTGGATCTTGGTCAGGACTCAAACGAGAGGTTTCGTTTTAGAACGAAAATATTTCCTAAAGACGGGGCAACTGTAGTTTACATGTCCCTACACGATGAAAAGATTGAAGAACAATAAACATTTGCTCCACGTCTTAAAATCGGCAAAACCAAAACTTCGCACTGCGATTGTTAAAACCTCGGACGACGAGTTGATCAAAGCCATTTGCGATTGTTGTTTGAATACACTTAACGGGAACCATAAGATAGATAATAGGTTAAAACAAAAACTATCCAAGCATCGTAACACGTTGAGAAAGTTAGCTGTGCGGGGGGCGAGTGTGAAGAAGAAACGTGCGCTGCTCGTACAAAAAGGTGGTTTTTTACCCTTATTGCTGGGATCAATTTTAAGCGGTGTCATCGGTAGCCTGCTGGGAAAATGAGCCTGCGTAAGATGCTAGTCGTGACTCCGGAAGTTTTTGATCGAAGTCGTGTAAAGGCTAGGTTGAGTACATTGGACAAGGAAATGAAAGGTGTGTTGGTTAAGAAAAGTATAAAGGATATTGATAAGTGGCATTTGTATAAAAGAATACTCGATAAATACCTTGACGCCGTCTCAGATATAAACTCCCCCGTACACGTTCCAATAGTCAAGTCCTTGGTAGAAACACCAACGAGGTCACGAGTTGCTGACGAGAGAGAGGAAATCCCCGCATTGAGAAAAACTCTGGCAGAAGTGAAAAGGTTGAATAAAGATTTAGACTCGACATGGGGACGCATACACGAAAGGCTAGGGGGAATGGAAAGCGTAACGTCAACGAGAAAAAAACGAAACCTATCGCGAGAAAGAAAACAACAGCTACCGTCTCCAAGAAAAATTCCGAGAAAAAGCGAGCGCGTAAGAAAACCGAAGACATACGGTCCGGATTGGGACACGACGTGATTGAGAGCATATATAATAGCCCAGAGCACCCTGCCGGGTTTTCATCGGTTGAAAAATTATATAAAGCTACGGGAATAGGCCGAAAGGTGATTCGTGAGTGGTTAGAATCTCAAGAGGCATATACACGACACAAACAGGTGAGGAAAAGGTTCCCCAGAAATCACTATAACGTAACTTACATTGATGAGTGCTGGCAGTGCGATTTGAATGATTTGAGAAGATTGAAAAAATACAACAACGGGTGCTGTTACATTATGACTATAATAGACCTATTCTCTCGTTTTGCGTGGGCGAAAGCTTTGAGGACAAAGAGGCCGGAGGAGATAATTGAAGTATTTAAGGCTATATTTCGCGAACGCAAACCATTGAAAATTCAGAGCGATAAAGGGGGTGAATTTGTTAATAGTAAATTTAAAACTTTTCTCTCGAATCGAGGGGTAAAGTTTTACACCACAAATAATCCGGACATTAAGGCTAGCCTCGTTGAACGTTTCAATCGCACGCTAAAGTCTAAAATGTACAAGTATTTCACGAAATACACAACCTACAAATATGTCGATGTGCTCCCAAAACTCATTAGTAGTTATAACAATTGCGTTCATTCTAGCACAGGTATCGCACCCTCCAAAGTGAATGCAAAAAATGCATTTTCAATCGCTAGTCACATGAGGAAACCACTTACTAGCAAGGATTTTAAATTGAACGCGAATGATTATGTGAGAATCAGTAAGGAGCGACTTCCATTTACCAAAGGATACACTCCAAACTATACTAGTGAAATATTCAAAATCGCGGACGTGGATCGATCGAGGTCAATACCGACATATAAATTGAAGGACCTTAACGGTGAGGATATAAAGGGTAGTTTCTATGTGGAAGAACTAGTCAAGGTGAATGTGTCCTCCGAGACGGAATATAGGATAGAAAAAGTTTTGAGACGTAAAGGGAGTGGACCCAAATTGGAATACTTTGTCAAGTGGGAAGGATACCCATCCTCATTTAATTCTTGGATTCCTGCCTCCTCCGTGCGTACATTATGAACGAATTTTATCTTACACTACCTAGCGACAGTTCGAGGGATTTCTATCCGAGAAATACGATAGCTAACTACAAAACAAAATTGAGTCATCGTATCGATTTGATGAATGATGATTGGTACGTAGGTCTGGCGGAAATTTCCCTTCCATCTATTCATATTCTTTCTGGTGAAGTTAGAGAGGAAATTGGAGATGCTGGAACTTTGGAGGAAGAAGAAGCTTCTTCTAAAGATAATAGAACGCGAAATGAAAAGGGATTAGTTCGCGGAGAAATAGGAGGAGGACCACAGGATGCATCTAGCGACGTTAAAATTAGATTAAAAGATGGTTCGTTCTTTGTAGTGCCTACTGGCTCATACGAATCACTTGGTAAGGCCTTTGTCAAACCATTCCTCGAACTAGATAAAGCGAAACGTAAAGCAGTACAAACGGAAATCTTTAATGCGAATAATGATGATCTTCCATTAACTGAAAACGGTTCAGGATTGAGTGAGCGTATAGAACCTGGCGTGTTAATTACTGCTAAAAACGTTACTTACACTTTACTTCCGGGCACGTATAACTCCTTTCGAGATTTATTTATTACTACTCTGTTGGATTTTAGTACGATTAGTAGAAATTACATACGTGGAGACATATCAAGTATAATATTCATACTATCAGCGAAGGAAGCACATGCAATAAACAAAAGCGATGTGGTAAAAAGAAGCATAGCAAACTCCTCTTCCAACATATATGTCTACACTGATATAATCAAACCGCAGTTTGTGGGTGATTCGCTCAGTCGATGCATACGTATCTTGAATACTAAAATTGGTGAATATCAAACATTCAATCCGATATATTATTTCCCCGTTGAGAAAAACCATATCGAAAGCATCGAAATTCTACTGAGTGATAAATTCGGTGAGCCCATATCTTTTCGTAGTGGTGAACAAAGCTATATAATAGTGTTACACTTTATAAAAAAGAACTAATTCACGTTAGTTTATCATTCTGCGTCGAGATGGCATCGGTGGTGGACCGATATTACAGTTATTATGCGAAGCAGGTGGGGGGAGAGATTGGGTCATTGTATAGAGCTTCGTACAGGGTACAAAAGGGACGAGGTATTGGAAGTTTTCTCGCAGGTCTGTGGCGTTTTGCTAAGCCATTACTATTCAGCGGACTGAAAAGTGTGGGTAAGGAAGCAGCGAGTGCGGGAGCGGCGGCTCTCGCGGACCTTGGGACTAAACCGGTAAAGGATATACTGCGCAGTAGAATAAACGAGGCGGGGCAGAACTTGAAACGCAAGGCCGAGGATAAGTTGAAAGGTATGACTGGTGGACGATTGAGGTTCGTGAAACGTCCAAGGCTAAATAAAATAAAACCCGTTGGTGGTAAGAAAAAACAGCATTCGACTAGAAGGCGGAAACGAGGAAAGGTCGCGCTGAGTGATATTTTTTCATAATGAGTGAGCACATGCTGAGTTCGCTGGACATATTCCAACCCAATCCTCCGATACAGACGAACATTCTCTCGAAGCGACTTGTATCATATAAACCCATCTCTTCGTTGGATAATAGATCCGTTATCGAATTTCTAATAAAAGATTCTGGAGATGCGTACAAGGACTTGAATAGCGTTTATCTGAGACTTAAAGTGAAACTCTGTAAAAAGAATTTAACTGACTTTACCGATAGTGATACCAATCAGCCGGGAGTCGTCAACAATCTTCTCCATTCTCTATTTGAACAGTGTAATGTATATTTCAATGGAACTCTTGTCACACCATCCGAGGATAATTACCACTATAGGAGCTTTTTCGAAAACGCGTTAAACTATGGGGTCGATGCGAGCAGAACGCACCTGCGTAATGTAGGCTGGGAATTAGATACGGGAAATGATATCGATAAGACGGATTCTTCCAATGCAGGGTACACGAAACGAAAATCATGGTTCAAGAATAGCACCGAGGTGGAACTATTTGGTAAATTGCACGTGGACGTGTTCAATCAGTCGCAACTATTGCTGGATCGAGTCGATGTTGGAATTAGGTTGATGCTTGCACCTCCCTCCTTCTATCTCATGGAGGGAGAAGAAGGAGTTTTGAAAATTCTCGACGCTACTCTTTCCGTGCAACAGTTTGAAATCAATCCGTCCATATTGGTGGCGCATAGTAAAATATTACAAAGTGGGAAAAATGCGAAATATCATTACAAAAGAACTGAACTAAAGACTTTTACTATACCTGCCGGAGGTCGAACCTTGAATATCGATAATGCTATTGTTGGACGGATACCTAACACAATCGTTTTTGCAATGGTAGATAATGAATCATATGCGGGCAGTGTGATGAGGAATCCGTTCGCCTTATCTCATTATTCATTGGAGAATTTTTCAATGTTTGTAAACGGTGTTCAGATTCCTTCGGAAGGTTTGGAGTGTAATTTCTACGGGAAAAAATATTGGGCACGTGCGTACGATACATTATTTTCGGGTACTGGAATAAAGCACGCTGACAGAGGTAATCAAATCACGTACGACATGTTCGGACACGGTTATTTCATGCTAGTCTTTGATCTAACCCCCGACAATTCTGGGAATGAGGATCATATAAGTTTAGGAGACAGAGGTGTGGTGAGAATAGAGGCTAAATTCGAGCGAGAGTTGACAAAAACAGTCACGTGTCTGCTTTTTGCTGAGTATGACGCTACATTGGAAATAGATAAAGACAGGAACATTATCGCAAACTTTTAGTCATGGATAGCGTGCAGATAGATACGTTATTAAGACAATTTAAAATATTCCGCGGAGTCTATGCTTCTGATAGGTTACCAAAATCACCTCAAAATGGAGTTTACATAGTTAATTTAGATCCTTCTAATTTACCGGGTTCTCACTGGGTGGGGATATACTTGGACAATCATTCAGCCGAGTATTTTGATTCTTATGGTCTGCCTCCCTTCGTAGCGAACGTACGCCAATTTTTAAAACCATTCACAGTCACTCAAAATCGCGTACAAATTCAAAGCTTTCATTCGGATATTTGCGGTGAATACTGCTGTCTCTATACCGCGAGTAAATCTTTAGGACAAAAACTACACAAATTCCTCAACCAATTCCACAAAACCATCCCCCATCTCAACGACTGCCGAGCCTTGAAGCTGTTCCGTCTAACCTTCAACCAACTACGACGCGTCAGATGTCACCCTAGAGCTCAACGTTGCTGTTCCAGAATAAATAGGACGAATTGGTGAGGAAAACATCCATTGCGGAAGAGAAAGCCAAAGGATGCAGATCATCGTGGCCGTGTGCTTTTCAAAGGGGGGAGTTACGGAGATGGCAGCCGTCGATTTGGATAGCAATCGTCTCTTCTGGGGCAGCTTTCGTCGTCATGGAAAGCTCACAGCTGGAGGAAAGAAGCTTCGATTTCAAGATCCACTGCATTGCAACGAGGAGACCTCGTTTGAGCACGGCTTCATCTCACACATCGAGTTGGCCCCAGCTTTGGAAGCCATCATAGAGGGCGCCACGGGGCTATACGCATTTAGCGAAGCAGAGTGTGAATTTCTCTCCGATCTCACGGGGCGCACGTTCATTTGCATGGAAAAGGAGCTGGCCTGCCCCCATCCTGAGAAATGCACCTTCCCCTCATTTTCCTGCCTGAATCCCTGTCATAAATTGCGCAGTAGCGTTTGTGCCCTCAGAAACGCGCACTCGCTGACGCAGTGGTTCCAATACAACCGCCTCAAGGCTGAGGTTGAGCCCTGCCCAGATGACTGTTCCCCATCCCCTCTTCCATCGCCGATCTCTTAAGCAATTTTAATACACGCTAGACTTCAGTCGTGATGCAGCCGTCAGTGGATGCGGTTCTCCAGTCACCACCGGTGAAGAGAAAGAGACCTGCTGGACATTCGACTTGCTCTCCGCCTCGACTTTTGAACAATTTACTTCTTCAAACGGTGTATTATTTGAATGAGGCAAAGACAAAGAGCGTGTGCATTGGTTACGGAAGTGACTTTGAATCAGTGGTTCAATTTAACGGTAAAAAAAAGTGTAACATTTTCACAAAGTGAATGGGAAAGCATCTCGAATTCGATAGAGACTGTAAACTTGTACTTTTATAAGGGAGAAAAAGCTGTGTTAACGTCACCCTGCTTGGCATATGCAAATTACTTTGGGAAGAGACATTTGGTTGTGAAAAGCATTTTAACGAAAAACACCGTCAACTTGAATGGTGATGAGTGGGGGGCTCTAATACAACTCTTCAAACTGATAAATCTATTTCTCCAGAGGCTTTTGGATAGTCGTCAAAAAATAAAACAGTTTCTCGCGAATAAATTAGCAAATAATATTGCAAATTGCGATATACAGAGGCTTGAATTGGAGAAGGTACTCATTGCGTATGATTCGGCTGATGGCTAAAAGTATTTGGCTTCCTGTATGTGAATGTAAGACTTTTTAACCTCTGGCACGAATGAAAGTTCTGTAAGTTAAAAGGTCTTGATGTAAGTTCAACCCCTGGCATTGGGTGTAAAAACCTTGTAAGTTGGACATACATCGCGATGAGTGCCATTATCGAATTTCAAGGATTTATGACCAGCGATGGAAAATTTATTGTCAAGGAATTGGCAATCATCGCTGTCCAGAACAAATGTTGTAATACGTGGCTATTTAAATCGCCGGCGAGAATTCTTTATACTAAAGAGGCGACTTGGCTGCGTAACAATTATCACGGCTTGACGGAATATTCTGGAGACGTGGATTATTCTGATTTGGAGAGTGTATTATCCAATTATACGAGGCCATATAAATATTTATATACCAAGGGTGTACAAAAGGCATCTTTCTTAAACGGTCTTCTTCCCGAGGGAATTTGTGTTGCTAATCTCGAATTGTACGGCTGTCCCTCGCTCAAGAAATTAACTACACATGACGGATGCTTGTTACCTGCACACCAGAATACCACACAATGTGCAAGAAAAAACTGTTTCAAGTTGGCGGAATGGTGTATTCAAAATAAAATTTGTAAATAAAAAATGCAAAAATTATTATAATTGTAATGAAAACCAGTAAAAAAATGTATGTATGCTTTAATAAATTATGTAAAACCCGTATCCGTGTTTTATTTCTAACCTTATATCCCATAAAATGAGTAATAAAAAAAATGTTCAATAATAAACTTTTATTTACTTTAATATACAAACATTTCATCTTCAAATTTGAGTACAAATTTGATCACTCTCAGGCGGGTGCCTCGGATATGGTCCGTGGTACAGTATCGCACTTTCGATTCTTTATGGTCCGTGTAGCAAACTGGCTTCACTCCGTCAACTTCCACGCGATCTCCTTTGTTAACAAATTGCGATCCACCGTCAAACTCAGTTCTTCCTCGACGCTCTAGAACATATTTTCCTCCATTTACTCTCGATTGCGGGCGATGTGCTTCGTACACGTCCAGCCAAATGAAGGGAAGCTGCTCCTCGGCCTTTAGACGCTTCTCAGGATCGGAGATGTCAGATGCCTGGGTGATGTTGAATCTCACGACTCTCCCACTTCCATCTTGAAAGCCGGAAAATTTCACTTTTTGCCCGACGACATCAAACTCACGGTTCTGGTGTCGGAACACACAGTAGTACGTAGTTAGGAAAGAAACTGATAGCATAAAATCGGTATTTTCAATTCTTTCTCTCGGGATGCATATTGAGTACGCATCCTCATCTTCTATTCGCTTCATGCGCAGATATGCGTCACCCAAGCGAGCACATAAAAAGTCAATTTTCACGCTCATGTTGACGGAGAATGAGCTTCTTTTCGGAAGAGGTTAGTTATATACATAAGTGGGAGGAGGAGTCACGTTGCAACCTCACTTGTTAAGATCTTGGTAACTGCAAATGGGATATGGCAGCACTAGGGTAGTAGATACGAGAAGCCGTTCCTGAAACACGCCATCTTGGATTTTCTAGAAGGCGGGTCCTATACCGGATGCTGGGATGGTTATCGATAGGACAGAGGTGATGGTGTGTATCCTATGTTTTTATCCGCCAATTATAATTTGCAGCACTAGGGTATTTGATAGGAAATAAACGAGATAATTGATGAAATCTATATATTTTTCAATTTAAAGGGGACACTTTAAGGCATTAATCTGAAGTATAATTACCTCTTCTTTCACTTGGCACCGTTTGTCGTACTCTACAATCGATAGTTCTGGAGATATAAGAGGCGATGGCCTTGGGTCATGATTTTTCCTGCATGGGTTGGGTTGACGTCGTACAACTAGATTGCATATGAAGGAAAAATCCCCCCCCTCTTTCACGTGACGTTATTTGTTTTTCTCTGGGACCGATAGTTGTTGATGTATCCGGGTTTGAGTTTCAAGGTGAAACTTGCGCCAGGATGATTTTTCCTGCGTGGGTTGGGTTGACGTGATGCAATTATATTGCCTGTGAAGGACAAATGCCCCCCTCTTTCACGTGACGTCATTTGTTTTTCTCTGCGACCGATAGTTCCGGGTTGGAATGTCAAGGTCAAACCTGCGCCAGGACAAACATTTTCCCCCTACTGAAGTAATAATCATTACTTCTACATCTTCAGAGGAAGACGGATTGTTTCCGTCGAAATATCAAGAAAATACGTGTGAGTGTTCTCTTTTTTTGTGTTTCTATATTATGTGTTACTGTGTATTGTACTATATATATATATATATATATATATATATATATATATATATATATATATACACACATATATATGTATATATACACATATATATACACACATATATATATATATATATATATATATATATATATATATATATATATATATATATATATATGCACATATATAAACACACATCTATATATATAAAGGAGAGTGTTTGTTTGTATGTATGTAATTTGTTTACTTTTTTTTCCAACTATGCCAGCAGGATACTTTTGCAAGAACACTATTGTATTCAGAATTGCCGAGATATTATGCGTGGAATACATCAAGGAAAGTCTTTTGTAGAAGAAAAATGGGCAACTTTGATCCTGAGAATAATATTTATTCATGTGACGCATTGGGCCGAGTCTACACAGTCCATCATAACAATGCCGAATGTTATTTTTTAAGAATGCTTCTACATACCATTAGAGGACCTCGCTCATTTGCAGAATTAAGAACGGTAAACGGAGAAATATGTGAGACATTCAGAGAAGCTTGCCAGAATTTAGGGTTGCTAGAAGGAGATCAACACTGGGATGACTCATTGCGAGAGGCCAGTTTGATTTCTCTTCCAGGACAAATCCGAATTTTGTTTGCCGTCATAATAACCTCCTGTAATCCATCTAACCCAATAACATTATGGGAAAAATATAAAGAATCAATGAGTGAGGATATACTGGCTAAAGTTCGAAGTGAAAATCCTACATTGGATATTACGTTTAACTCCGACATTTTTAATAAAACTTTGATTATTTTGGAGGAAAAGTGTATCACCATGGTTAACAAGACCTTATTGGAACTCGGTCTTTTTGAACCTGTACAAGATCAACAGGGGGTATTTTATCCAGATTATATACGTGAAACTAGCTACAATGTCTTAGACTTAGAAGCATACATCGCGGATAAAAAGCCACTTCTTAATGAAGATCAGAAATTCGCGTACGAAACAATAATGGATCAAGTAGATAAACAAGAAGGAGGAATCATTTTTCTTGATGCTGCTGGTGGCACGGGAAAAACATTTTTAATTAATTTAGTTCTCGCTGAAATCAGGGTTCATGGAGAAATTGCTCTAGCCGTTGCATCTTCAGGTATTGCAGCGACATTAATGGAAGGAGGAAGAACAGCCCACTCTGCCTTTAAGTTGCCACTTAATATTTCCCGTCAAGAAAATCCCACATGTCATATAAATAAAACAAGCGGCCAGGCACAAGTTCTTATAGAATGTAAATTGATAGCATGGGATGAGTGTACATTGGCTCATAAAAAATCTCTTGAGGCCCTCAACGCAACACTTCAAGATCTTAGAGGAAACTGCAGTTTAATGGGAGGAGCTCTGGTACTCCTGTGTGGAGACTTCCGTCAAACTCTGCCTGTCATTCCAAAATCGGCTCCAGCCGATGAAATTTATGTCTGTTTAAAACATTCTGTTCTATGGAATCATGTCCAAGAAATTAGCCTTAAACAAAACATGCGAATCCTCTTATGAGATGGGAATGCTCAAAATTTTGCAAATAAACTTTTGGAGATTGGAGAAGATAGATTAGTTATTGAAGCATCTGGTATGATAAAATTGTCATCAGATTTATGTGTATCGGTGAAAACTGTCCGCGATATGATACAAGCAGTCTATCCTAACGTTAATCAAAATTATAAAAATTTAGAATGGTTGCGAGAAAGAGCCATTCTTGCTCCTAAGAACGATGATGTTAATGAAATTAACAAGGAGATACTAGCCATGCTGCCAGGAGACGTGATTGAATATAAATCGGTTGACACCGTAGTGGATGCTGACGAAGCCGTCAATTATCCAACGGAATTCCTAAATTCATTTGATCCAGCTGGATTGCCACAACATCGCCTTATACTTAAAGTAGGATCTCCAATCATTTTATTGCGAAATTTAGATCCACCAAAACTCTGCAATGGGACACGATTGTGTGCGACAAAATTAATGAAAAATATAATCCAGGCAGTCATTTTAACTCGAAAAGGAAAAGGTGAAATAAATTTTATTCCACGGATACCCTCCCAACCGATCTTCCCTTCAACTTTAAAAGATTATAGTTTCCAGTCCGGCTAGCTTTTTCAATTACCATTAATAAATCACAGGGACAGTCTTTAAAGTTTGTGGTGTTAATCTAAGATCGCCATGTTTTAGCCACGGTCAACTTTATGTTGCTTGCTCCAGAGTAGGTTCGCCTAAAAATTTATATATTCTTTCTCCTGGATATGAAACAAAAAATGTAGTTTATAAACAGGTGTTAAATAAAAAAGATTCTTAAATTTGTATGAAGTAGTGTATTATTGTACTTTATAATTTGTTGTTTTTATTTATGTAGTATATTTATATTGCTGTTTCTCCCTAACACGTGCAAAGCCGGGTATTCAGCTAGTATATATATATATATATATATATATATATATATATATATATATATATATATATATATATATATATATATATATATATATGCACATATATATATATATATATATATATATATATATATAATGGGCTGACACAACATAACACAAATAGAAAAGAATAGACACATATAAAAGAACACTTACACGGTAAATTGTTCGAGCTTTCGGCCCTCTCAGGGGCCTTCTTCAAGAGAGACTGAAAATATGCTATGGCTGAGGAGAGGAAAAAGAGTTATGGGCGTGGAGGGGAGGTGTGGAGGGAATGCTGGGAGAAAAATTAAATATGGCGGTTAAGGGTGGGAATTTTAAAGGAACAAAAGGATAGAATGTAGGCGGATTCACGAGTTCTCACCTCTATGTTGGTAGCTGAATCAGGTAGGGATTCTAGGATGCTGAGGGAAAAACACTGGTCGAATGAAAGGTTGTGGGAATTGGCGTGTGAAGGGATAGGAAGAGATGAGAGTGAGGCAGAATTACAGGAGTACCGGTGATTATTCATTCGGATGGATAAGGGGGTAATGCATTCACCTATGTAGAAGGAAGTGCAGTGTTTGCATGATAAAAGATAAATAATATTTTTTGAGAGGCAATTAGCATGGGAACGAGGTGGGGGGGCTATGAGGGGATGTAGGGTCATGACCCTACATCCCCTCATAGCACACACTTCATAACACATGAAGTGTGTGTTATTTGGACCAAATTGGTGTTAAAGTAGTGGAAGTATTAATGCGTGCATAAGATGGAGAATAAGAAGAATTGCGTTGTATATTAAAATATAAGGAGCAGAGAAGCTTAGAACACAGTATAAGGAGGAAGAAAGAAAGGTATTAGGGAGATATTAGACACAGGAGACATTTGGGGGAGTATTAGTAAGATGATAAAGTAGGAAAGGCTCGTTAAGAATACACACCTTCATATATGGATCATTGGTTATGTTGCGGGTGGCTGTGGAAACGTGGTCATTGGAAGATAGACACATCAAATGACGCTAGGTGTATGTATGTAGAAGTGGAGGCACTTAATTGATATAAATATGTGGGTAGAGGGAAGGATATGGAGAGAGAGAGAAGGTTTAAAAGTGGACAGAAGAAGGGATATCGAAAGTGTGGGGAATGTTTATGGCAGACGAGAGAGGAGAGATGGGAAGGAATAGGATGTTTTTGGTAGAAGGAATGAATAAGAAGCAAGAGATGGGAAGAGGAACTATTAATAATGTTTTACGTCTATTTAGGTGAGATGGAAGGATAACGGGGATTACTGCAGTGATAATTATAGAATAATATGTATACTGTGGCAGGGACGTGAGCCAATGAGGGGTTGCCATGGGTATTTAATGAAGAGGTAGGAAGAAGCGTAGTCAACATAGAGCAGGTAATAGATAGATTATTATTTTGTGTGTCTGTGTTTGTGTGTGTCTCTTATGTGTTTATATTTTATTTTATTTTTTTAAAGATTTCAGGAGAAATGCTTTATGCACTGACAGACAAGAAACCCTCATGTTTCCTGTCCCTCGTGTCGGACCTCCACCGACTAAAACCCCTCGTCTCTTCCTCTGTGGTCTTTATTTTCTCCTACGGTACTGCTGGTGGCTTATTACTTGGTAGGAGAGACCATTTTCCGTGGCTTTTCCTCTATAAATATACTTCCACTTCCATCAATGCGCTCCTGGCGCGCTCTGCGTGGCGTAGCTGGTGCCGTACATAGCTTCGCTCCATATCAAAGTTTTTACGAGTCTTTTCTTAACATCCTTACTCAACGTCCCAGTCATCAACTCCCTCCTTGTGAAAGCCTCTTTGCCTTGCGCAATTCTTCTCCTTATATCCCTACTACTTTGACCGTGTTGGTCTAAAACACTACCGAGATATGTAAACTGTGCTACCTGATCTCGTTTTTGCCCTCCTATTTTAATGTTTAGCTTAGCCTATTTCTTTCTAGAAAATCGCATAACCTTTTTTTATTAATATTGAATTTTATCCCATACCTGTCACACTGAATTTCCAATTCACTCAGCAATGCTTGCAACCCCTTGGCTGACTGACAAACTAAAGCTTGGTCATCAGCAAACCTAACTGATTTTACGAATTCCCCACCCACTTTCATTCCTACCTCCAGTTCTTCCCATGCCTCTTTCATCATTTCCTCTGCATACAGGTTTAACAGCAACGGTGATAATGGGCAACCCTGGCTTACACCTCTTCCTAACACTGCCCAACTGGAATCCCAGTTCCCCACCCGCACCTGGGCAGTCTGAGATATGCACAGGTTGTGGATTAGCCTCCTTTCTATTTATATATATATATATGTTGTCATGTCTCCTCAAGGACAGCGCGACAAGGGACGTCTCAGAACAAGATCTTGACTAACGCTGAGGAATATCCGGACGACGAAGGTGGTCCAATTGGCGAGACAGAATGGCAAAATGGGAAGAACGGGGTCCTCCGCTAGAAATTGTATTTGTACCAAAGCAACTCCGGCAAGAGTGACTCGTCCATCAGCAGACCCCGGGTCTATCGAAGAGTTCCCGCTCCCACGGTTCTCGGCTTCCCTATGACGTGTACGCAGACTCCCAACAAAAAGACATCGAACCAGGATGTACGGAGGTTGTTATTAGATTGCGCCATGCGGCCACGCCCCAAAATATTCTAGAGCATTCCACAGTGGTTATGACCATGTTTCGTTGTATTCATGAGATGTGGTCGCATGCTCGCCCCTCCACCCTCGAGACGACACGATTACCCAGTTGCTATCGCCACATCCGTAGAAGCGGATTCACACCGGATGCTGGGAGCTCACCACTATCGGCGGCAGGCAGGCAGTGGATAAATCCCAACATGTGAAATGCACAGCAAGCAAATAGACCTCCTCGCGAAAGAAAAATGAATCGGGTCGGGAGAAATAAGCCGGGACATAACATCACCCCCCCTCAAAACTTCAGCCACCAGACTCGAGGGGTACCCGTGGAAGCTTCACTCATTGCGTAACTGATTAGGTGGAGTCCTTGCTCTTGCCAGTTGAATACAGGATGCACAATTACAAATACATCAAATGCTCATAAAAACAAACAATTAAAATGACAAATCACATGAATGAAAGAAATAGACCATCACAAAACAACAAAACCTTGAGTTAATCTCTAACAGAACCAAGAACATTGATAAAACAAATGAAATAAAGGAGCACTCTTAGTCTAGGAAACATTAATACACAAAACATTAAAAACACATCGATAAAGAATGCTGAAACTAGAGAGTTCATTTAAATCATGCACATGTCCTTCACCTACTGAAAATGCCATCAACCATCCAAAGTTCTAGTAAAAATCATCTACAAATACCAATGTGTGTCTCTCCTTGTGTTTACTGGTTGCATCGCCAAATAGTGATCTTCAACAAGGTCGTCACTACCATCTACACTTTCATACAGGGTGGGCAATGCCACTTTGGGGGATTCGGGAAGTAGGTGGTGGTTTGGGTGCTCCAGTCTCAGGTGGTCTTCGAAATTGCACTTTTGGGATGCAGTGCCCAACCTGCAACTGAGTACTGTCCTCGCGTGTCTGCTCCCAGGGTTGTTCAACTGTCTTTTATACACGAAACACACTGATACATGCAATATGGAAATATTATCGAAGATGAAACCAGAGCAATGGTACCTGTATATGTTAAATAAAGAAAGGTAGTGTGATTTATATTCGTCATAGTAGGAGCCGTCATTGGTACAGATTGGTACAGATGGCAAAATTGTGGTCGTCATACAGTAGTAATTTTAAATAAGTTATGGAAGCCCAAGCAGCTGGTATAACTCAGTGTACTTTAACTTTTGCATCTTTTGATTCATAGGGGTAATGTGATAAAAAAGTAGAAGTCCCTGATTTCGGTCTACACGCACATGGAATTGCTAGCTTGTATGCACTGATTTTAAAATTTTCTTCTCGAGTTGCATTAATTCTATCACCACAGAAAATTGTTGAATTCCTTGGGGGGTTGGTTATCACATACACTCCACTACTGATCTTGGTAACGATGGTATCAGGTGATCTCCCACACGCTATTGGGCAGGATGCCATCATCTCCTTAGCCGTGGCCCCTTTGACCATTGCCTCGGCACACTTGATGGTGCCCAGTGTGTCTCCAAGCAGGTCCGCCAGCATACATAGCTAGTCCGTATAGATGTTGCATGCGAGGACTTTGGGACTCGTACCCCCTCTGGTGTGTATTACAGCCAGGTGCAGAGGGTTCATTTTCACTGGACAGGTATCTTCTCCTTGGGCAAAAGGTATAGGTAGCAAGGTTCGTAGGGTCACAAAATGCACTTTTTTGTGTAGGGGGACCAGTAGGATGAGGTATTATGTGTGTTAGAGATAAAAAACTGTCCAACAAGGGTAAAATGTAATACCTGGAGAAGTGCCTAATAGCCAAGTCATAGTCTGTCGTCCCGATGGTCCGTCGAACCGCCTGTAGCCGCTCTTTGAGGGTCCGAAGGTTGACGAGCTCCAGGGAGAGTCTCCGGGCCTGGCAAGCCCTCAGGACCCCCGTCTGCGAGGCGATGACAGATTGGAGGTATGCTAGAATACCCCAGCCAGATCCTCCAGGTATCACCTTATGCCCCTTCCTCAGCCTCCGCTTCCAATATGACGACCGGCTCCCCATGCCGCCGCATCGGAAGGGCGAAAGATGATGCAACCCCATCCGATGTTAGTGGTGCCTCCGTCAGTGGGTCAGTCCAGTATCTCGGGTTCCAATTATCTAAGGCCAAGGTCAGACATGCCTGTATGGCCTCACAAATTCCTGGGTGACTCTCCCTTACGCAGTTGGATGCATACGATCTGAAATTTTCCAGCTCTCTCCTTGGGTCAAAAGGTATTTTCCAAACAAGAGGGAATGACGTCTCGTAAACCATGACATTAGGTAGTTCTAAACAGGGCTCCGGCTGTAATATCTACTGGTACTTCAGCCAGGTGCTTCATCCCACAAGCGACCCAAACCAGCATTTCCAATAGATAAATGTGACATTCAATCACCTTCATTCTTCTCCGAGGTGACTACCGTTTCAACTTCGACTTCTCTTGGTTGACCCTGAGAAAAAGGGGAAGAGATGGTTGATCAGTCCACCCATTCTGCCCTCCTCCACAGAGCATTCAATGGGAATCATCACCAATAACCTATGACTATTTTCTACTACATTTGATTAACTAAACATAACAAAGGTTCATATGCAATCCTCCCGGATTGCTCATGCGTTTCCCTCCTTAAACCTAGGCCTTATGCTTACGTCCCTAATACTTATTTGCATATCTTACCATGGTTAACCAGTTACTTAAGTGCACTAATAATTCTCTTACAATCCCTTGGGATCCCAATTGTGAGGAATAACTCCTCACGGCCCCCTTCCCTTTCTTTCGAACGGGAGGTTTCTCGGGGCTTATGAGCTGATTTTCGAACATCTTCCCATTTGGCCGAGTTGCCAGCGACCCGATAACACCCTGCTCCTCCCCCACCCAGTCTCTCATTTTATTCTTCTACGATGGGTACGAGAAGACCAGGTGCCCCCGGTACGCCACATGCAACCTTGCCCCGCTCTCATTCCAAGCTTATTTTGGCTTTTAATGGCAAGACCCCTCTTTAGGTCCCCATTTACTTCCTTCAGACACCCTGCAAGTTTTTCCCTTCCTTCCCTGCAAGTTTTTCTTTAAAGTGTCCCTTCCCGGGACACCCATACGGACGGGATTCCCCATCCGTATGGAGTGAAGCCCTTTCTTTTAACTGTCTCTTCCGAGGACTGCCCCTCTATACGGGATTCCGTACCGTTTTCCGTCTTAACCAGGTAGACCATATGTTTTTGCTAGTTTCGGACTTTATATAGAAGGTATGCACATGCCAAAGTGAGTAAAATACACCAGGTCAATACAACTCCTCCCAAGGCTGTTCCTCACGCATCTGAGGTTTCTGTTGCGTCCATAAACTCTACTGACCAATCCGGTCTTGTCAAATTTAAATGAGGTAGTTTCAATGTCCAATTTCTATTAAGGAAGTTATCTAAGTGCGAATTCTGGCATTGATCTCGGCCTCCATAGATCTGCCGTGACTGTTTTAAGAGTGGTCCAAATGGATGGGACCAAACGAGTAGGGTTAAATTCGGTGTCGTTTCGTGTTTGACACGGGAAGATAGCCGGGACGTGAATGTCATCTGAAATTTTGGCCTCACATTCACACGGAACCTGTAGTTCAAGGGCCCCTGGTCCCTCCAAAGTAGAACTATATATGTTATAGTGTTGATTCACGCATTTAATTTGAATTTGGGATGTCGGGTGAGCAATGATGTACTTCCCCTACTATGGTGCCCGTGCTCGGTTGGCACTTGATAGTACACGCTTCGTTCAGTTGTTCGGCCGTTGCCCCTTTGAACATCCGAGCGATGCTTTGCGGTCCATTGACACCGTCCGCCCTCATTCGGGGTAAGAAACACAGTTTGTCCTGGTGAGGTCGGCAATCGTGCAACGTGGGACCGTTGATGACGCGTAGCCGATCACGGTCAACGGCTGCGTACATGATGCCTTGCATAATTGCACACGTTTCCTTCCTCCAAGCGAAGGGAATTGAGATAATTTCAAACAGCTCCCGTTTTGCACCCAATTTAATTATTGGCAACTTAATTTTAACTAGAATTTCGCCCCTTCCAAATGAACAGTCTGAGATTTTTAACGAGGCTGACGCTGACTCAGCAGCATCAGCCTCGGCTAATTCGTGACCGGCACCTGCTAAAACTCTTCGAGGCGTAACAATTTCTTTCTGAAGGTAGTTGAGCAGAATTATAGAGACAGGAAATAAATGGTTTCTGCATAAATTAATGTCTTCCTGCTCCCTCAAAAGAGCGAGCAACGTCTGCTGACTGTGCAAATTTCTATAAATTACATGTGTAAACCTAAAGAGGTTTGCCGAGACATTTGAGATAGCTCCCATACCCGCTGTCAATATTCCCTGATACTGCTCTTTGCAGGTGGGCATTTATGTTTCTTACTGTTTTCGTCGTTTCCTCTGCGTAGCAGTTCAATTCCTCCCTCGCTTCCTCTACGTACACGTGCTCCCCTTTCAATGCCACCCCCAGCTGATGTATTTTCAACTCTAATTTCGCATTTGAGTCTTCCACCATGTTCAAGTCAATTTTGGTGGCTACACTGCAACACCAAGACAATGCATTACCCAAACAATTGATACCACGTTTTTCCTCTCTCATGCCTGGGTTCGAGGGTAATCCAGGAATTATTCATACTGCGCATGGCACTGTCCAAATTTGCCACTGCGTCATCCAAAGCACTAATCGTTTCGCATAATGTGTCAACCCCTCCGCCGCCTGTGGTTGCAGTGTTGCAAGAGATCCCCATCTGCAAGAATACACTTTCCGGTCCAGCCCACTTTGTTCTCAAAAATCGCGGAACGGACGCCTCATAGGCCAAAACCTTCTTTAAGGGTAAAAAGAGACGTTTCAGGCGTGATATGGTGGAATATCATGATTAATTAAAAATAGCAATTTTCCACAAAAATAAAATTTAATGCGACCGGTTTCAATGTTACTACATCATCATCAGGTCTCCCTTCTTTAAGGGGTTCCAGTAAGCCCCCGCACTAATTCTCTTAGGGATCCCTTTTGACTCCGTCACGTGAACATTCACTAAGACTGTACATAAAATTAAAATTTCAATTAATGTTCGAGCACCACAGAAATGGATGCAAAAGGTCCTCCCAGATTGGTTGGGTATCATCGCCATTAATTCTTAATTTCCTTTTCCCCAGCTGCTCTCTTTTTTTTCCTCTGTAGTAAAAAAGACACATCAATACAAGCACAAACCTTTATTCATCAGTCCTTTGATAATATTTGCAAATGACATGCACCACATCTATTTTCCCTTTTGATTGCACGTTTGAGCTCACGGATCTCCCTTTCCAACTGCCGAACCCTCTCGGACCCCTCTTTTCTTTCCTCTTGTGTCATCCTCTCCCCGGTGTCCTTGTGTTTACTTGTGCAATGAAGTTGGCTTCCTCGTACGCTTTTAGGCATCCGAGCGTCTGCGTAGGCGTTTCTGGTCTCGCCAGGACAACTATGCGCACCAATTTGTGTCGCAGCCCCTTTATCAAGTGCCAAACGACTTCCCGGTCGGCCATTTCAGGGTTGACCTCTCCACACAAGGCTCTCACGTCATAAAAGTAGTCGCCGATATGCTCATTGGGACCTTGCTTCCTTTCCCTCAACTCACATTCTTTCAATTCCGCGGCCCATGCCCCTCTGTCCACGCCGGAGATGAATGTCCCTAGTGATGGTTGTTTATTATCTGCTTCTGCATTGTGTAATGGATGTCTCTCTCTCTGTGGGAGAGGGTAGAGAGGAGGTTGACTTGATCAGGAGAACAATGCCCATCAACAACAACGCAACCAACAGTGTGACATGCTTTACAGTTAGAGACGCATGCTCAATTCCAATTGATTGACCCCCGTCCAGACAGAGTTACAGCAGATGTGATAGCAGAAGAAGACCGGTGCATTATTATACAATAAACCACAATGTGTTCTTAATTACAGAACATTAAAAAGTGCCAATGATAGAGAGGTGTATGCATATTGCCATGAGATGGTCTCCCCAAAGGTGCTGCTGAAGGAAGACTGCTGCCTGTGTCTTCTGCAATCTTGCCCTCTTTGACCTCTTGGACCACTCTTAAAAGTGACCCGGATTGTATTCTGAATAACTGGTCTATTTGTGATGAGACAGTGAACCTTTGAGTACGACCCTTAGTTTGAGTACCATTTGGGACCACTTTGGAGGTTATGTTTCAAAGAGGCCGTAACGGTGCCTTGAACGAGGGTCCTGTTGATTCCATGATACAGGAAGTGTACCGGAAGCATGGCACAGGCACTGAGGTGGCATATCGGTGTGTTGATGTGCATAAAGGGTGCTGTTTTTGAAGAGTTTTAGTAAATGTGTACTTAGATGTGTGATAAATGTTTTTCCCCCATTTTCTATTTATTTTTGGGACTGACCTATAGTGCTATCTGTATGCCTGAGATTAATATGGTTATATTTATAATTACTCATGGAAATTTTGTTGCTTTTTAGCAGGATTGGCGTGTGGCAGGCACCAATGGGTGTGTTCAGAGGCCTTCACAAACACATCCGGTTGAAGTTTTTTGAAGATGGGAGAGGATGGTGGGTTGCCTTTGAAGAATTATGGTTCTTCGGTGGAGAGAGACCCATTGTGTACATCGGAGAAAGCTCTCCTCTCCACCCTAATCACCATGTCCGACGATCGTGTGCTCAGGGAGGAGAGGTTCTCGGAGTCATCATCTGCTGCAGGGAATCCAATCATTCTCCATGGAATTATTAACCAGGAAATGGACGAAGAAACGTTGGAAACATCGAACCTCTCTCTGTGGCGGACACCTCTGCGCAACAGGGAAGAACAAACATGAGTAAGAAGTGCAATGGTTTACACCAAATTCCCGTGTCGATTCTTCCTGGGGCTTCATCAATCATTTTCATCCCTCCCAAAGATATCAATGTCCAATAACCTTTCTCCGTAGACGTATTTCTTTAAAGTACTTTGACCCATCCGTCCTCATGGATGCGTAATGAAGGAAGTTCCGAGGCCATCGCTAAACACTGCACGATCGCTGAAAACTCCTGTATGTGTGGAAATGGTCTTTACAAACTGTTGCGGATCGTGTAAATTTAAATGCAGTCAAACTCAGAGTACGAGGTATCTGATCCAACAAAAAAAACACAAAAAGTGTGGAAAAAAATGTATTTACTGTTCAAAATGATCTCCTTTCAGCTCTATACGCTTTTCCCAGCAATGTTCAATAAATTCGATACGCTTCTGTTATAATAAGAAATGTCTTGTTTCTCAAAACAGCCATTAACTAACCCGACATCACTTCTTCAGTGGTAGGAAAATCTTTGACCATCCAAGACATTTTTTCAAGTTTGCAAATGCAGAAAATACTTATCCAAGGGTAAACTCGATGGTTTCAGGCTTCACTTTGTGGAAATCCATTCTAATAAATCAAAAGAGAGATGGTACTTTTTTCCACACTTTATTTTATAAGTCGACCGGTTTCGTCGCATAGGCGACATCATCAGGTACATAGAATCAGTGAGTTCCAGAATATATAGTTATTTGAGGGGGAGGGGGGAAGAGGAGGGAGAGGGGGGGGGAGAGGCGGTGGTAAAAGGGGGGGGGGCGGTGTGAGAGGGAGCGTGGTACTGGGCGTGGGTGACTCAAAGGGAGGGGTGGGGTGGATGTAGGCTAAGTGGAAGCTTAGTTAGGTATGCCTTTCATGGCGGGGGTTGGGGCGTCATGTATTGTGGTCAGAGAAATATCCAAAAGGGGGGAATTGCTCACAAATATATTCTCGTTGGCAATTTTTCCTGCCTTTTGATGCTTCCTAATCTCCAGCTCCTCCAGACAATCCATTCTTCTTCCCTTTTTCTCAAGGTGAAGTATCTCTGGGACAAAATCGCTCCTGTGGTCACTTTCCCATAGGTGTTTGGCGAAATGGGATCTGTTTAACTCACCGTTTCGTAGATATCTTCTGTGTTCCTCTGCTCTTACTCGGAACGACTGTCCAGTCTGGCCAACATAACAAATTTCACAGTCACCACATTGGAGTTTATAAATACCACTTCTATCATTAATGTCAATATTGTCCTTGGTTTTGTTTAACTCAGCCCTTAAGTTACATTTGTTGTAATATGCAATTTTAAATTCTTCCTTCGGGAAGAGGTTGGCAATGGACTGCGTAATCTTACCGTAGTAACTAAGTTTGCACCATCGTTTCTTATCTTCACTGATTACCGATGATTTGTAAAACAGTCTCTGTGCTCGGAGGGAGCGTTTTTTATCTATCATTTTACTGATGACACTTTCTTCGTAACCATTTTTCACTGCAATGTCTTTGATTACCGTGATTTCCTTGGCGAAGTTCTCGGCGGACAGGGGGATATTGAGAGATCTGTTTAGCATGGAGTGGAAGGCGGCCATCTTATGGGAGGGGTGGTGGCGGGAGTCGGAGGGGATGACACGGTCTGTGGTAGTTTCTTTCCTGTGGATTGCGAAGTCGTAGCCTTTATCCGTGGTTGTAATTGTTAAGTCCAAAAAGTTAATACTATGGTTGGTTTCTTTTTCACAAGAGAAATTTATATTTTTGGATTGGGAATTTAACTTATTCAAAACAGTGGTGAAAGAGGTGACCCCATTGCTAAGCCGTCCTTTTGTTGGAAGAATTTGCCATTGAATTTGAAGTAATTTTCTTCCACACACACTCTTAGTAGTGCCAGAAACTGGTCGAGGAAGGGTGGTTCAGCTCCAGTTTGCTTCAATGTTTCTTCGGCTACTTTAACGGCATTAGAATGTTGGTGAACAGGTCTTTCACGTCGAAAGACACTAGGATGTGCTTGGAAGACGGGAGCTCTCTCTGGGTAAGATGTTGGCATAGTTCCGTTGAGTTCTTAACCCCGTATCTTGGCTTGAAACCTGTGACTTCTCTGAAGAGTGAATTTAAATGGGAGGCTAGTTTCCTTGATGGAGCAGCAACACTGGAGACTACTGGTCTTATTGGCACATTTGTTTTATGTATCTTTGGGAGACCAAAGAATCGTGGAGTTTGCGGGTTCATCACTGTCACTGTGTACGTCGACTTTGAGGAAAGGTTATTCAGTGATCACTAAGTGAACACCAGTTTTATACATTGTTGGTACGGGTACATTGACGACGTGTTTGCAGTGTGGACTGGTACAATTAGACAACTGGACATATTTTTGAATAAGCTAAATTCCCAATCCAAAAATATAAATTTCTCTTGTGAAAAAGAAACCAACCATAGTATTAACTTTTTGTACTTAACAATTACAACCACGGATAAAGGCTACGACTTCGCAATCCACAGGAAAGAAACTACCACAGACCATGTCATCCCCTCCGACTCCCGCCACCACCCCTCCCATAAGATGGCCGCCTTCCACTCCATGCTAAACAGATCTCTCAATATCCCCCTGTCCGCCGAGAACTTCGCCAAGGAAATCACGGTAATCAAAGACATTGCAGTGAAAAATGGTTACGAAGAAAGTGTCATCAGTAAAATGATAGATAAAAAACGCTCCCTCCGAGCACAGAGACTGTTTTACAAATCATCGGTAATCAGTAAAGATAAGAAACGATGGTGCAAACTTAGTTACTACGGTAAGATTACGCAGTCCATTGCCAACCTTTTCCCGAAGGAAGAATTTAAAATTGCATATTACAACAAATGTAACTTAAGGGCTGTGTTAAACAAAACCAAGGACAATATTGACATTAATGATAGAAGTGGTATTTAAAAACTCCAATGTGGTGACTGTGAAATTTGTTATGTTGGCCAGACTGGACGGTCGTTCCGAGTAAGAGCAGAGGAACACAGAAGATATCTACGAAACGGTGAGTTAAACAGATCCCATTTCGCCAAACACCTATGGGAAAGTGACCACAGGAGCGATTTTGTCCCAGAGATACTTCACCTTGAGAAAAAGGGAAGAAGAATGGATTGTCTGGAGGAGCTGGAGATTAGGAAGCATCAAAAGGCAGGAAAAATTGCCAACGAGAATATATTTGTGAGCAATTCCCCCCTTTTGGATATTTCTCTGACCACAATACATGACGCCCCAACCCCCGCCATGAAAGGCATACCTAACTAAGCTTCCACTTAGCCTACATCCACCCCACCCCTCCCTTTGAGTCACCCACGCCCAGTACCACGCTCCCTCTCACACCGCCCCCCCCCCCTTTTACCACCGCCTCTCCCCCCCCCTCTCCCTCCTCTTCCCCCCTCCCCCTCAAATAACTATATATTCTGGAACTCACTGATTCTATGTACCTGATGATGTCGCCTATGCGACGAAACCGGTCGACTTATAAAATAAAGTGTGGAAAAAAGTACCATCTCTCTTTTGATTTATTATTATCCAAGGGGGCTGAATCTGGCAAATAAGGTGAATGAGGTAGCATTTGAAACTTAAATTCATTTACTTTGGCCATTAAAATGACGGATTTGTGAGCTGGTGCATTGTCTTGATGAAACAATACTCTCTTCTTAGTGAAATGCAGCTGCTTTTGCTTGATTTCTTTGCTCAAATTTTGCAATAGTTTAGTATAATAATCGCTATTGATAGTTCTTCCTTTTCCAAAAGGGTCAATGTAAATTATCCCACGGTCTTCTCCTTCTCTGAAGCCAGTTCTCCCTTTTAAATCCATTGTTTTGATTGTTCTTTAGCCTCGGGTGTTAAGTAATGGACACGTGTTTCATCCATGGTTATGAAACAGCACAAAAGTTCTGCTTTGCTGCGGTGAAACTTTGCTAAACACTCAATTGAAACATCTTCACGACACTGGTTTTGCTCCAGTGTGAGCACACAGCTTTCTCAAATCCAAAATTTCAGATAATATGCAATGTACTGCACTTTTTGAAGTGTCTATTACGTCTGCTAGCTCGTGCACTTTCAGTCGATGATCATCCAGTATCACTTTATAGATTTTCTTCACCATTTCAGGAGTTGTCACCTCATTTGTTCGACCAATGCGATGCTCATCTTGACAGCTCGTATGGCCTCGTTTTAAACTCTACTACCCAATTTTATTTTGCCGTTGTATAAATGAAGGAGCGGACTCACTTCCAGAGTAAAATGATCCAGTTCAGCTTTTATTGTATTGGTTTTTTGGGGGCTGAGATGCCTTTCAAATAATAAAAGTATATGGTATCACATGCAACGATGACCAATGTTCTCTGCATTTTTACAAATTCACTCTTAAATGTTCACTATTTATGGCTGCCAAACAACATTGCATCTTCAAACTTGAAACATATGCTTTATAGATTGTGTACTTTCTAATACGGTGATATGATTCAAACAACTACCGCCGTCTCTTGGCCAGGCTGGGTGCTTCTAGACCTCCTCATGTATATGGAAGAGTAGAATAGGACAGGATTGTTATGGAGAACACCCTACTGCAAAGAAGAAATAGAATATGAATTGGACATATACAGGGATACAGGGTTCGTCTGGAAAATAAGTGTACTGATTTTTTTCCCGCCGCTCCAGGCGCGCCCAGCACCGCTCTGACGGGCTGCGATTGGAGGGGGGTATGTTGGCAAGCGACGCTGAAAAAGGCAGCCGGCTCTGAGCTGTGGTGTAGTGAGGAGCTCTGTTAACGTGAACCTCCACGCTCAACCCACGTCACGGAACGCGATGCCGAAGTTTTTGGAGCAGCGTTATTCCATCAAATTTGCGGTAAAGCTTGAGAAATCGTCTACCGAAACTGTCGGTATGATTAACCAGGCATACGGGGAGTCAGCCATGTCCAGAAACATGATCTTTTGGTGGCACAAGATGTTCGTGGAGGGCAGAGAAGAGGTCGACGACGAGTCTTCGAGAGGTTCCCGACGATGCCTTCGCGGGAGCGTTCCAGGAATGGGAACGCCGCTGGAACAAGTGTATCGACTCACAAGGGTCCTATTTTGAGGAATATTAGCTTAAGATATGTAAAAGTGTAATAAATTTTTTTTCCTGAGCTCAGTACACTTATTTTCCTGACGAACCCTGTATTGAGGCATACATAAATGGATTGATTAAAGGAATATGTATATTTATTATTATTATTATTATTATTAGGTAATCTGGTAAAGGTAGATTTTTGGATGGACACAGCTACTAAATAAATATTTGGTGACTCCTAGCGAAACACAACATCCTACTCTACATCAGGTCTCTCTTCAGATCTGAGTACTTTCTTCCTCCCTTCATCCCGTCCAACATCCCTATCCTATTCCTTCCCTTTCCTCTTTTGCCCAACATTCTCCCCTCAATTACAGTCTTCAAGGTGCCACTGCAGGCCAATATCCCTTTCATCCACTTTTCCTGCCTCCTTAAGATATATCTCCTATCAAACCCCTCTCTTTGCCTACTATACCAAGTACTTCCTCATTTGTTTTACTTCTTTCAGTCTATTTCACCTTCTTCATTCTTCTCCACACCCACATTATGTCAATTAAGCCTCCAGTCTACGTCTATCCTCCTGCTTCAATGACCATGTTTCTGCACCATGCATAGCTATGCTCCATATCAAAGTTTTGATGTGTCTTTTCTTAATATCCTTACTCAACGTCCCTGTCATAACTCCCCCCTCCTTGTGGCCCTCCTATTTTAATGTTTAGCTTAGCTTTTTTCTTTCTAGAAAATCGCATAACCTTGGTTTTATTAATATTGATTCTTATCCCATGCCTGTCGCACTGAATTTCCAATGGAAGCATTGTTTGGAGAAGTGCATTGTGGTCAATGGGGATTACTTTGAAGGGGAACTTAATTTAACAACATTCCTGTTATTTTTGGGTCCCCCCTCATATAGTATATGCATCTACATCAATACCTTGCGAGCCACCAAAAAGGTATGGCAGGGGGTGCAGCACCAGGAGGAAAGGGTAAGGGATGAGAGGGTTTGGGTTTTTCAAATGGATGGGGGAAGATGGGGGAACCTGCAAAGAAAATATATAAATATACTAGTTCCACTATATGCAGTCCCTGCCTTGTAGGTTAATACTTATTATGGCGAGCCGACTAGCGAGGGATTTTGATTACAAACATCTCTTATTGTTCTTGGAAAAAATGACCATTTAAACCTATCAGTCTTGCAGTCTCTCTCTCTCCATTCTTATATTTGTGGTCCCTTTGACCGTAACGCATTGGGGTTCAAATTATGTTCTTGATGTCATCGCAAAAGGACCCGTCTTTAAATGTTTTTAATAAGTTAAATATATGATGCTGCTGTGTAAGGGAATCCCAGGCTAAATTTCCTGGCAAAGTAGTTATGCTACTGCGTTGGTTATAACAATTTAGACAAATCTATTGAAATGTATATCCCTAGCAAAGAGTGTCAAGGATGAGAATACTTGATTGATAAATTACAAGGTAGATCAAATGCTGGAGCAATGGAGCAACTTCCGGGTAAGAAAGTAAAGAATTGTCCAGTTTACATAGTATATGTGGCAAGGAAAGGTGAAATGTCTTGAGTAGTGTGCATAGCATTTGTTTGGTTAGCCATAGATGCTGGATGAACGGTCCAGCAAGGCAAAACCTTTGAGAACAGACTCCTCTACGAAATGTGACTCTAAGCAGACAGACAGAAATTTATGCTACTCAAAATGAATATTTTATATTTTTAATATATTTTTTCTTAATGTATTTTTAATTGAATGCATTGTTTAATAAAAATTTTTCCATAGGAAAATGTTGCAAAAGATGTTGTATTATTATAATGTTTCTTAAAATCAACATTTTTATTTTTAAAATAGTTTTTATTTTTTGTCAACTATAGAACTTGAAATTATTAATTCAGATGACTTGAAATTAATTTGTAAATGTTACCTTAATCAGTTAATGCAAGGAATGTCCAATAAATATATGTGAACTGAGGCCATTGCAAACTTTATTTTGCAAAATTTAGTCTGCATCAATTTTGCTGTCCCCATCTTCAAAGAACCCCCTTCCATTCGTAGCATAGCTATCTACGCCTTCTTATATTCCATCTTATTCTTCTTCTTCTTGTCCATTCCACTGTTTAGTAATAAAGCACCCTCCTTTCGAAGTCCACCTCCATTAAAGGTAGTTCTTTAAGGCTTTTAATTAGTTATCTCACGTTGTTTCTTTGCTTTATTGTTAATGTGTCTCTTCTCCACATATCATCTTATGACCAAATGATGTACCATGTCCCCAATTATCACATTTTTAATTGCATTTTATGGGAATATATGAAAAAGTCACAGAAGGGCAAAGATCTATAGTAAAATGAAGATGATCGAAGGCAATTGAATTTTTATCAGCCAGAAACAACAGCGAACGATGACAATTATCTGAATGGTGCATTGATTGGTGCATGGTGCGTGTCCAAGGATCAATCCATAGCCTTGAGTCTAATTTGGTCGCACACGTTCCCTGAAACACTTGAGATCTGTAAGGTAGAACGCAGCATTTACGGTGAGGACAAAGGGAAACAACATTGCACACACGAGCAATGTTGTCCATATCAAACACGGGTATGGTGGTTGAAGTTCATCCCGACCTTGCATCATCCATGGTGTCTTGTCGGCTATCTTAAAATGCTTAATCCACTTTGAAAACGGATGTTTTCTTCTTCAGAAAGCATTATCACCACATTAAACAGCTGACGGTACATTTCAGCAGTAATTTCTAATGATAACTTTGACCACTGAAATTCATCCATAATCAATTGATATGCTGATTCGTTGCTCCATGATTTCATCCTCAATTTCCATTTTCAAAAGAGAGAGTGAAAACAAGGGCAACGACAGAAACTAACTAATATAACTGGAACACCATGACGCACAGCTTGATGATCATCTGCCCGGCACAGATTGGGTTCCTCATTGGGTTGCTCAGGCAATTAGCACTGCCAGTAAGCATCGCTTTAGCCCACGTCTTGGGTACCAGATTGCCAAACCAGTTTGTGTATTTATGGTTCGTACTACGTACACGCAAAAAAAAACCCAAAAAATCTGAGATATCTTAGAAATTATTTCAACATTTTTCTCCGTTAGATGTATGCATTTGATTAAATTAATCTCCGTGCTTTTTTGCTAGTACCACTTGCTGGATGCAGACATAACTAGGAGTCCCTTTAATGCCATGAAGGATCCGATATTTTGGTTTGAGTGTTTGTTTTGTCTCTGCAGTTGGTCATTGGCGAGGAAGCGACATTCCTGTAAACCTCTCCAAAGAAGGGTTTTCCAGGCAAGAGGTCATGGTTGGTCACAGTGGTGGAATTTCTCTTCCCACAAAAACCATTTCAGCAAATTTACATATTTCCTTCTTGGACTATTGGTGCCAACTTACATGGGAAGGCCCAGAAGTGCCCGGCCTGACCTAGATGGCAGTATTTGCCCAAAAAACATCAATGCATTAGATAGTAAGCAATCTATAAAGCATGTGTTTCAAGTTTGAAGAAGCTAAGTTGTTTAATATTTTTCAATGCAACAATTTCAGAGTAAAACAATCATTGGCCTTGACCGGAATTCAACCCCGGATCCCTCTTGATGTCCGGTCCGAGTGCTTACACTGTACCAAATAAATACTTGAACTGAGAGGCCATGAAAACTTTATTTTGCAAAACTTAGACCAGATTGATTTTCTTGTCCCCTTCTAATTCAAAGTACTCTCTCTCTCTCTCCATTCATACTGGGCTATGTCTTCTTATACCCCATCTTCTTCTTCTTGTCCACTCCACTGTTCAGTAAAGCACCCTACTTGGAAGTCTGCCTCTAAGGGCAGTTCTTTTAACGCTTTTTAGTTTTCTGCTGTTGTTTCTTTGTTTCCTCTAGTAGTCGTTTCTGTGCTTTATTATATATATTTTGTCTCTTCTCCACACGTCTTGTGCCCAGTGATATACAATGTCCCCTCATTATCACATTTTAATGCATATCATTAGATCAGTGTAGATTAAAAAGTCACCAAGGGGGTAAGATCTATGATTATAATAAGTAGGATCTCACGATCAAGGCGATTAAATTTTTTTTAACGGGAATTGAGGAAAAATCAATGGTGAATGTGCTGCAGGTGCATTGTGTGTCATTGGTGTGAAGGATCCATCCTTTACATTCAGTTAAAATAGTGTCCACTGTTGATTTTCCATTGAAATTTGGTTCACTGTTCAGCTATCATCATTCCGATCACAGTTTATTATGATGATCATTAAGTGGGACAAGGGACCATTGCTCACACGATCAATGTTGTCAATATCAAACACAGGTATGGTGGGAGGGAAGGTCTTTATAAAGGCCTTGCATCATCCATCGTGGCATCTTGTCTCGGACATCTTTTTAAAATGCTTTCAATCCACTTAGAAAAAGGCTTTTTTCTTCTTCAGAGCATTACCAATGTAAAGAACAGCTGTCAGTACATTTCAAAGTAACTTCTTGATAACTACTTTTACCACCGCACTTCATCACAAAAACTTGATATGTTGACTCGTTGCTCCGTGATTTCGTCAATGTCCATTTTAAAATGACAAACAGTAAAAACGACAACAGAAACTGATGCAGCTTGATGACCCGCCAAGCACAGAGTCTCAGGCAACAAGCGGAGCTAGTGAGCACAGCTATATTCTGCATTACTGCCACCAGATAGCGCCAGTTTGATTATTTATTGCAGTGACCACGTATGCATATGTACACACACACACACAGGCACACATTTATGAATATAATAAAAACGTCGCTTATGTAGCAGAAGTAGAGAAGAGGTTGGAAGGGTTGTTGTGAAAGGAAAGCGTCCATATTAAAACCTCTCACTCCATCAAATGCTTCTTTCAATCCATAAAAATGTTGTGGCAGTCATCCATATCCTTATTTTGCTGTTTTATGTTCAAGGGAATACGAATGCCACATGCCAAGGACATGGTACGGTATTTGGACCTTGTCCCTTGCCTTGTAATCCCCCAAATCCATGAAATATGAGGGTACGCTGAAAACTGATTCAAACGCATGCCAGTAGACCACACAAACCAACTGACCTCCAGGAGCACTCCTTATGGCACATTCCCTCCCCCGCAACACGCATGCTTGCAGGTTTGAGGTCGTGAGATTATTCATCCAAGTAGAGTATTTGGAGAAGCGGATGAAGTCTGGAGATGTAATCCAATGTGCAATGTCAACGCGAGTCAAGCAGCGTGCTGTCATCGAATTTTTAACTACCGACAAAGTGACTCCTGCTGAGATTCAATCGTCGTTTTAAAGGCTGTTTATTTTGGTGATGATGCCGTTGATATGTCTGCCGTAAATATCGATGGGTATTAAAATTTTGTGGCTCCAAACCTGGAAAAGACATAATTGTTGATGAAACACGAGCAGCGGACGTCCGATCACTGACCCTCAGACAATATAAACATGTGCAAACTCATTGAAGATTTGATTCAAAATGAGTGGCGAATTACTTATCAAAAGCGTATGTATCGCAAATCACCGTATATTGGAGTCGAATTTGTTGTGTGTTGAAGGCAGCAGCCAATAATAATCTTGCAACATGAGAACACAATGCTCGTTGCCATACGCAATTTGCACGCAACTGGAGAGGCCATTGCAAAACCAATGGACATTTGAATTGATTCCAAAACACCCTCCTGATTATTATTCCCTTGCGCGATCTTGCCATGCCTTTTGCAATGTTTAGTATTTTCCTCCAAACTCAAGAGAAATACCTCTAAGGGTAATCATCGTTACACCTCGGACTATGATGAGGCGAAGACAGCCGACAGTAACAGCACGCTGTTTAAACTAGCCACGTTGACATAGAGCACACAACACTGGAACACGTCTCCACACTTCACCCGCTCCTCAAAATACTACACTGGATGAATGCTACAACCATACACATGCAATGCATACATGTCGAGGGGGGAGAATGTTACTTCCACACGCCAACAGATCAGGATTGCATCTGAAGGTCATTTTGTTTGCATAGTCTACAAGCATTGTGCGCATTAGTTGTCAGCTTACGCTCGTTTAAGCATTTAAATATTCCTTTGCGTGCAAACAATGTCACATACATGATTGGAAATGAGTGCAATGGTGATAATTTGAAAGGCAGAGGGAGAACGGCCATGAATACAGCTATGAAACTTCATCAAATAATACTTAGCAATGTATTGGTGGAATGAAATTTGGTATTCGTCATTGTTTTGCAAACTTAACAAAATGTCTTGTAGCCCGTTTAGCTACTTCAGCTAGCGATGGTATTCCTTTTTTGAAATGTTCACCTTCTGCCATCGTTTAATTGTATTGCTTGTGTTTTTTGTGTTAGTTTCCCATTGGGATCAAGGCAGAGGGCGTCGATGGCGAGGGATTTGACGGTGGAGCCATTGACGGGAGGTCTGTGGGTGTCGGAGACGACGGGAGTGTCGTCAAAGGGTATATATTTATGTATATATATATTTATGTATATATTTATCATATATATTTATGTATATATATATATATATATATATATATATATATATATATATGTGTATATATATGTGTATATATATGTATATATATGTGTATATATATATATATATATTGCCCATTATCACCGTTGCTGTTCAACCTGTATGCAGAGGAAATGATCAAAGAGGCATGGGAAGAACTGGAGGTAGGAATGAAGGTGGGCGGGGAATTCGTAAAATCAGTTAGGTTTGCTGAGAACCAAGCTTTAGTTTGTCAGTCAGCCAAGGGGCTGCAAGTGTTGCCTAGTGAATTGGAAATTCAGTGCGACAGGTATTGGATGAGAATCAATATCAATAAAACAAAGGTTATGCGATTTTCCAGAAAGAGAAAGGCTAAGCTTAACATTAAAATAGGAGGGCAAAAACTAGACCAGGTAGAAAACTTTACGTATCTCGGTAGTGTTTTGGACCAACATGGCCAAGTAGTAGGGACGTAAGGAGTAGAATTGCGCTAGGCAAAAAGGCTCGGCTGTCATCTTATGAAGACGACAGCCAAGCTGTTGAAATGTCAAATAACAAATTGTGAGGGTCCTTTCTTTGTGTCTCCATATTCTAAAAATCTAAATCTGTGTGAATATATATATATATATATTTATGTTAATAATAATTATATTAATATATATATATACATATTAATATATATATATATATATATATACATATTAATATATATATACATATTAATATATATATATACATATTAATATATATATATACATATTAATATATATATATATATACATATTAATATATATATACACATATTAATATATATATATATATGAAATATAGAATTTGAAACAAGGCCATATGATCTGTCAAGACGAGCACTGCATTGGTCGAAAAATTAAGGTGACAATTATTTTGTAAACGGTGATGAAAATCCACAAAGTGATACTAGATTGTCATGTACTCAAAGTGCACTAGCTAGCAGACATAGTTGCCATTTCAAAAAGTGCATCACATATCGACTGAATATTTGGACATGATAAAGCTGTGTGCAAGATGGGTGCCACGTTTGCTCACACTCGAGCAAAAGCAGTATTGTGTAGATGTGTCAATTCATTGTTTAGCTGAGGCAGGAAGAAACCTCTCGCCAGCCCTGAGTGGGTGGGAGTGCTTGAGCCGAGCAAGGATCATTGCTGAATAGTATATTCAAGCTAGAAGGTGCCTGATGAATTTGTATTTTTGTTTTATAACGCGTGATAGGTAGATAGGTCCCTAATTTCCCTCCATATATCCTTTGCCCGTTTATATAAGCTCAGCCGGGTTTGATTCTTCTCCCCTTTAATCTCCTTTACATCCCCCTTTTTCTTCAATAGTACTCAACTCTTTACCTTCATCCATGATTTTCTCAATACCCTGCAGTTACTTCTTCTTTGTCAATCCATTCAATGCTTCCACATTCTATTTTCTAACCCTCCACCTCTGCCTTATCTTTTTAAAACAGATGCTACATTTCATAAAAACTAAATTGTGGTCAGAGTCTGCATCCGCTCCCGGGAAGCTGTGTGAATTTATCACACTGTTCCTAAACCTGTGTCTAACCAGGATATAATCTAGCTGACACCTTTCTGAGTCACCTGGCCCCTGTCTCCTGCAGAACTCAACTGCTTTCTCCCCGTGGTCATTATTCGTGCCTAAACTGTAGTCTGTACCTCATCACTATCTCTTCCTTCGCCTACCACCCCATTCCAATCCCCCATCACTATCAAATGTATCCCGCCGGAACACACACGATTATGTCCTCTAACTGATGGTATATCCTATCGACCTCTTCTTCCTTATGGTTGCTCGGTGGTATGTATACCTGAATAATAACCAAGTTCGTTGGTTCTGCTTTTATCTCTGCTAGTAATAATCTATCCATTGTCTGCTCTCTGTTGACTACGCTTCTTCCTACCTCTTCATTTTATACTATGGCAACCCCTCGTTGGCTCTCGTCCCCACCGCTGTGTATTATTCTATACTTATCACTCCAGTAATCCCCACTATCCTTCCATCTCACCTTTCATAGACCTGAAATATCTATTCTTCCCATTTTCATCTCTCGCTTAACATTCTCTAATTTCTCTGTCCTTGTCATTGTCCCAACATTCCACGTTCCTATTCTAACTAATTTGGTCTTCTTCTCCTGCATCTTCTGTCCTCCTGCTGCTGGTTTTCCCTTGCAAAGGTTTCGTGGGATGACGACCACAGAAGCATTGCCTCCCCTGCTGCCGGGCACGACACATGGCCAATTGTGCTGAGCCCCATAGTTGCCAGGAATCAAAATTCTGTATTGTCCATCATATTTATCTTGGGAATGATAATTGAGGTGGTTTCCCATTGCCTTCCTCGATAGTGTTTTTAACGTGACACCATCACTTACTGGCTGCCCCTCTGGGGTCAGATGCCATTGCAGCCGCCTCACTGAGGAACAGACGCTAAGTAGACTACCTTTCGTCTGGCTCCTAACCTTCGACCTATCATGCATGGGTGACCCTACCAAGAGCAATTATTATTACTCTTATCAGCACAGCTCTAGGGGTCATCGGAACACACAAGCCCTTCCACCACGTTAAGGTTATAGTCCATTTGTTTGTAGTGATTTGTTGCATTCATGGAAAAAGGTATTTTCCAATTGTTCGTAGTGAGGTGACAATGTCCATTCACCTCATTTGACCATCGATATCCCTGTTAACTTCCTCCAACAATGAAATGTCAGGGCTGACCCAAGGAAAAGCAAAAACCTGAATCTTGTTAATTAGCTGAATATAATTACTTAAAGCCATAACTATATTTGTATGTCGTGCGATTCTATTGTTCATAGATGTTGCCTAAGACTGCAATGCGCTAAAGATATAATTTTCATGGTTCTATCCTAATGGTAATTCTAGGTTCAGTGATTCTTATGAATCAATGACATTTTACCTATGATGTATACAATTATTATTTATGATACGTAGAATGGTAGATGTTTGCAATTGCAGAAACATTAATTCCTCTCATTTCTTTATTTGCAGGACATCAAACGTCCGCCGTAATCCGATTGCATTATCACCACCGTTCCCTGGTGGCAAATTAAAGTTGGAACCACAGAAGACCCCTCTAACAGCGATTGATTCAGTGAAACCAGTCGAGGCAGTAACTGAACCATTGGATGATATCAATGAGCATCACAATGTTACAGGCGGTCCCATTGTGGATACGCATCCTCATGCCGTCAATGAATGCGATGTACGCTCCATTAGTCATCTGGGAAGCATTTCCATTCCTCCAGGGAAAGAAATGCCCACGGTCGATGGGGATTGGTTGGAACAGGTCCGAATACGTGACCCCATCTTGAGACTGGTATGGAGCCGGACAAGAGTCTGGTTGAATGCAATGTCGAGTCTGTAAATGGGAATGTGACCTCGGAAGAGACCTCTGCTCAGTGTGTGGTGCTTTCTGAGGTATTGCGGGAGGCTCCTATTGTTGATGAAGCCGTGTTATGTGGGAAAAGATGTGGAATCGGAGTGATTTGAGTGGAATGGGAGGTTATAGTGTCGGAAGGGTGATTGATTCGAATCCGGCATTGCTTCTGGGCAATTGTGGCGTTAGAACTATTATTATTCCTCAGAAATTTGGAGGACAGAGCAGTTTGGTGGGTGAGAGTCAATGCGGATCTCCTCAGAAGGCGGGTAAAGTGCCGATGAGATCAAATAAAAAACCCAAAGTAGCAAAAGTGAGTGAGTGTTGCGTTTGCAAGGCCTGTGGGAGGATTGATGGGAGAAGCATCCATCGGAGCGCTCACATGCGTGCCCATCGTCCGAAGACGTACTCCTGCAAGACCTGCGCGAGGACATCCACGGATGAACTCAGCTACAACAGACACAGACTCATGCATCTGGTCGAGGAGAAACCTTTCAAGTGTACCGTTTGTTCCAAAGAATTCCCACACAAGCAAGCCCTCGCCCTCCACATGGTCACGCATACTAGTGCAAAGCCACACTATTGCGAGGTGAGTTCCAGCAATCTAAGGATGCTTGTGATGCTGCATTCGAATGAGAGACCTCACGTCTGCAACATCTGTTCCAAGGCCTTCAGCCTCAAGCAGGCCCTCGTCATTAACATGCGGACTCACGCAGGAGAGAAACCGTATTGCTGCAAACTGTGTACTTGTTCTTTCTCATGTAGCTGTCACCTAAGGATGCACGTGGCACGGCACAGGGGAGAGAAGCACCATTCGTGTGGGGTGTGCGCCAAGGTGATCATCGTGAAGGGAGACTTGAAGAAACACATGCGTGTCCACACAAAGGAACAACCTTATCGCTCGCTGCAAGTACTGCACCAATGTGTATTCGCACGCGTCGATGCTCTATCGACACATGGTGCTTCATACGGGCGATTCGAAGTTTTTGTGCAAAATATACTCGCACAAGTTCATTTCAAGATCGATGTACAACACTCACATGTATAAGCGCAGGGTCAAGGAGTCATCTAGGTGCGATGTGTGTTCCGAGGCCTTCTCCTCGAAGCAGCAGCTTAAGACGCACGTGGTGATGCACGGGAACATATTGTACAAGTACTATCACTGCTTGTTTGGTGCGCATTGCAAACCTCCTTGAGGAATCACATCGAGAGTGAACACGGGAAGGAAGACGATACGACAACGTGAATGTATAGACACGCTTAACATGGCTGTGACGTTAGTTTATATCATTTTGTGTACTGTAAATACCTCAATAAACAATCAACCATAAGGTAAGACAAGGGGCGAACCAAGGTATAGGATTGTCTATCGATAATTGTGTATGTGTCAGCAGTGTTAAGCCAAGATATTTTCATTGTTCTAGACTTGTGAACACCATAATGTGTGTCAGGTAATAGTGATCTTATTGTTGCTGTAGCACTTTTTTGTTTATTTGATCCACTCGTAACATTCTGTCCTTAATTATTATCTCTCGACCACAAACAACGGTTATTGGGAAGATTAGGGTTTGGTTCTTCTGGGTCATAAAACCATGTAGGACAAATGACTTATCTCGGAGTTATTTGGGACATTTTTTGAATAGTACCTGGGTCATAGTTTGCGCCTAGTACCCAAGTCCACAAGTAAAACTGCACCACAAATATCCATTTAATGGTGTTGCGCTAATAAACCATGAGAGAATGTACAATGAGGCAGTCCTGTTGACATCCAGTCCGATGAATATTGAAAGAAAAGACTTTGACTTGATTTTACTATTGAAAAGTTCGATATGCTGGGATAAGATTTTAAGGTCCCAAAATCAAGTGTTACTACTTCTTTTAAGAGAATAAATCTTATATTTAGACCTTGGTCTTATTATATTTCTATCGAAGGATATTATATACTTCTTTCGAAATGTACATCATGGCTGGGTGGTTTCGAGACAGACTTAATGAATACTAAGAACCAGATTTTATAATTTTGATAGAAATGCATGCATTATAAAGATCGTTATCACATCGTTATTTAAAAGTTGCGCTGTGCATCCAAAAAAGGAGTCATTTGTTGAAAGAAGTTCATTCATTTGTATGGAGGAGATAAGACAGTAAACATGTGCAGGAAAAAGCTCTATAAATACTAATTGTATTACCAGCATAGATTGACGGAATATATTACTTGCTTCAGCTCTGCTGTGTACAATTTCTATTATATTTCTATTATAATTCTATTTTTATTATAATTCTATTTTTATTATAATTCTGTGCATTTAAAAAAATTTCAGACGACTTAAAAAATGAAATAAATAACCAGTTTGAAGTTGTGTCGAGATGCTACCAAAGTTTCCGTTAATTGGCTGACTTACTTCCTCAATAAAAAATATAAGACCGTAGCATATGAACACATCCGAGGGCAATGAAATTATCAAAATAAATGTATTTGTCAATTTTCCATCATTCCTTGGTTTCCATGGTGGCTAAAAATAAACAAATGGCGATTGACGCAACCAGTTCGAAGCAAAATAGAAGAAAGCAATTGTCATAGAATTAAGGTGAACTTTCAGTCCCTAAGCCAGACTTCATCATTCCTGACATGTTGCGTAAAACTCGCTTCGATGTAGGAGTCGTGCAGGTAAGCATAAACATAGGGATAAAATTAATCTAAAATAAATGATTGGGATATTTCAGGGCGAATATTGTTCCAGTAATGCAATTACTGGGTCAACTATTTCCGTAAACCCTTAATTATTAGGTCTTAGGCATGTGCTTCGTTGAAAAGATACGGCATTACCTCGTACTATCATATATTCAACCGATTGACTTCCTAAACTATTCAGTTCAAGTTATAAAGTCTTCTTTTTTTTCATCAGAATTGCTTCACACCAGAAACTTAAAAATTCTCTCAATAGTTAAAAGAAGCCGATTCCAATTTTTTTAAGTCCGGAAATTACGATTATATTACATGATCTCGCACGAAAATTAGATTCAAGCCCTTCAAAAGCAATTTTTGATGTTTCCCCACCTTGTAAAAAATGCCTCGGTACATTTTTCTTAAAGAAAAACAGTTCCGGTATTAATTCAATAATAGCCATCAATAGTGTATAAACGCCTCTTAATGTTTAAAAACGCTTGAACGCACTTAATTAATTGAAATTCCGTTATAAACGCTTATTCTCCTCTTTGAGACCCGCTAAACACGTTTTAACAAGTATTAAAACTCTTAATCAGATTAAAACACTCAAAATACCGTTATAAAGGCTTGAAAACATCTACGAACTCGGTAAGCCGATTTTATACGCTTAAACACTTTAAAAAAACGCTTTATCACACTCCACATATTCTTATAAAACCTTAATTTCCTCTGAAACACGCTTAAACACCGGTAATCACTTGTAAACACGTTTAAAGACGCTTAAACATCACTTTAAAAGCCGCTATACTTGCTTAAACACGGTTTAACGTTCATAAACTCTATATTAACACTAAACTCACACTTATGAACTCAAAATCCAGTTATAAACGCGAAAACACTTCTTAAACACTCGCTTAAAACGCCTTAACACGGAGTTATACATTAATAAACACGACTTAAAACGCTTTTAGCACACATAAGCACTTTGAATCCTGTACCATTAATTGCGATGTAACACTTAACGAATGGTGTAAAAAAGAGTTTAATATACTATAAAGGAAAAAATTGAGAGAAAATACACGATTTTATCAAAAACAGAAAATTATGAAAACAAGGAGTTTTCTGTTGATGAACAAAAATATTTTCGCGTTTAAATTGTTTTAAAGATATTTTGCCCAGGGAAAATCAACGAATTATGAAAAAATATTTCTGAAATCCTTGAAAGGAAAAAAATGAGAGAAAATAAGAGATTTAACGAAAAATAAATACAAGCGAGTAGTTTTTATCGGACATACCACACAATAAATGCGTCTATAAAAAACCAAAACATTTGTCGATTGAAAAATTAACGATTAATGAAAAAAGGATTTTTAAATTATAAAATTTAAAAATTGAGAGAAAACACAATAATGTTCCAAAAACACGAAATGTGAATAAAAACCATAAGTTTTCTGTGGTCATGCCATAAAAAATACGTGTTTAATATGTAAATCAATATCTTCCGATGCAAAAATCAACGAATCAGGAAGAATGGCGCTTGAAATCCTTTAAAAAAAAAAGAAAATCCTAGGTTTCTGCGAAAACACAAAAAATGAATAAAAACGAGCCTTTTCTGTGAACATACCAAATTAAATACGCAATAAAAATTATAAAACGATATTTTGCAATGGAAAAATCAACGAATCATGAAAATAGGAGTTGGAAATACTTGAAGGAAAATAATTGAAAAATATTTGCTATGTAACGGAAACACGAAGAATGAATGAAAACCAAAAGTGTTCTGTGGGGATACCACAAAAAATAAGCGTTCAAAAATATAACTGCGTATTTTCCGATGCATAAATGAACGAAGGATGGAGAAAGGAGTTTGATATACTAAAATGGAAACAATTAACGGACACACGCGAATTTATTGTAAAATAATTAATAAAAATAGCAGTTTTCTGTGGACATAAAAAACGTACGCGTTTGAAATTTCAACGTTGTATCCTGCGATGAAACAACCAACAAATGGTGAAAAAAAGAGTTTGAAATACTTTAAAGAAAAAATTGAGAGAAAATACCCGATTTCATCGAAAACTCGCAAAGTGAATAAAACCGAGCAGTTTTCAATGGATATACCAAACATTATACGCGTCTTAAATTTTTACCATCATTTTTTGCGATGTGCTAATCTATTAATAATGGAACTATTTCCTTCGGGCATAATTAAAACCATAGGCTTTTAAATTTTTAATCCCTATTATCCGATGCATAATTCAACAAATGATGAAAAAAAGAGTTTGCTAAAGACTAAAAATGAAAACAATTGAGGGAAAATACGCGATTTTATCGGTTATCCGAAATATGAATTAAAAAAAAATTCTAAACATATAAAAATAAAAACGCTTTTTAAATTATAAAACTATTTTTTTGCAATGGAAAAATCAACCGATGATGAAAAAGGCGTTTGAAATTGCGTAAAACACGCAAAGTTGATAAAAAACGAGCAGTTTTCAATGGATGTACCAAAAAATATACGGGTCTTAAATTTTAACCACCATATTTTGCGATGTAAATATCAACGAATGCTGAAAATAGGAGTTTGATATGCTTGAAAGATAAAAATTGAGAAAAAATACGCGATTTTTTTTAAAACAAAAAATGTATAAAAACGAACCGTTTTCTTCTAACAGAATAAAGAACATAGGATTTTAAATTATTACTCTATATTTTCCGATGTAAAAACCACGAATAATGAAAAAAAGAGTTTGAAATACTTGGCAGCAAAAAATTGAGAAAAAATACGCGATTTTATCGAAAACTCGCAACATGAATTAAAGCAAAAAATTTTCTCTTAAATGACCATTGAATTAACTAGTATACTTTTTCCATACCGTATTTTGCCATGGCAAAATTAACGAAAGATGAGAATTGGAGTTTGAAATATTTGGCATGAAAAATAGCTGATTTCATCGCAAAGCCGATAAATGAATAAAAACCAATAATTATCTCTTAAAATATCACAATAAAAACGCTTTTATAATTATAAAACCAAATTTTGCAAAGGAAAAATCAACGAATGTTGATAAAAGGAGTTGGAAGTAGTTGAAAATCCAGAAATGAAAAATTCAGAGAAAATATGCGAATTTTTCGGATTCATGAAAAATCTTTTTAAATGAGTAGTTTTCTCAGAACATTCCTCAAAATATACGCATTTAAAATTAAAACTCCATAATTTAGACTGGGAATATCAACGATTGGTGAACAGTTGTGCTTCAAATACTTTAAAAAAGCAGTTTTAAATGCTTAAAAAGAGAGCATTCAGAGAAAATACCTGATTTCATTGAAAAAGAAAAGAATATCAAAAAAAGAGCGGGTTTCTCTGTATATACAATAGCGTTAACACGTAATTTTTAACACCATATTTATCTATAGAAAAATAAAAGAATATCAAAAAAAGGATTTTGAAATTCTGGAAAGAAAAAAATATATAGAGAAAGCACGCGAATTTAACGAAATAAGAAAAATAAAAAAACCAGCATTGTTTAGGACATATTACCAAACAAAAGCGTCTAAAAATATGTCACCACATTTTAATAATTATGACCACCGCGTTGAAAATTATAAAACCTAATTTCGCAATGAAAAATCAACGAATTAATAAAAAGGTGTGAAATATTTGAAAAGAAATAATTTTGAGCAAATACGCGATTTTATCGAAATCACGAAAAATGGCCAAAAATGAGCAGTTTTTAAAGGACATAGGACAACACAAACATACGCGTTTAAAATTGAAATACCATTAATTGCGATGTAACACTCAACGAATGGTGTAAAAAAGAGTTTGATATACTATAAAGAAAAAATTGAGAGAAAATACACGATTTTATCGAAAACACAGAAAATAATGAAAACAAGCAGTTTTCTGTGGATGAACAAAAAAATTTTCGCGTTTACATTTTTTTAAAAATATTTTGCCCTGGGAAAATCAACGAATTATGAAAAAATATTTCTGAAATCCTTGAAAGGAAAAAAATGAGAGAAAATAAGAGATTTAACGAAAAATAAATACAGCCGACTAGTTTTTATCGGACATACCACACAATAAATGCGTCTATAAAAAACCAAAACATTTGTCGATCGACAAAATTAACGAATAATGAAAACAGGAGTTTTAAATTCTAAAATTTAAAAATTGAGAGAAAACAAAAAAAAGGAACCAAAAACACGAAATGTGAATAAAAACCATAAGTTTTCTGTGGTCATGCCATAAAACATACGTGTTTAATATGTAACTCAATATCTTCCGATGCAAAAATCAACGAATGAGGGAGAATGGCGCTTGAAATCCTTTAAAAAAAAAGAAAATCCTAGATTTCTTCGAAAACACGAAAAATGAATAAAAACGAGCCTTTTCTGTGAACATACCAAATTAAATACGCAATAAAAATTATAAAACGATATTTTGCAATGGAAAAATCAACGAATCATGAAAAAAGGAGTTGGAAATACTTGAAGGAAAATAATTGAAAAATATTTGCTAAGTAACGAAAACACGAAAAATGAATGAAAACCAAAAGTGTTCTGTGGGCATACCACAAAAAATACGCGTTCAAAAATATAACTGCGTATTTTCCGATGCATAAATCAACGAAGGATGAAGAAAGGAGTTTGATATACTAAAATGGAAACAATTAACGGACACACGCGAATTTATTGTAAAATAATTAATAAAAATAGCAGTTTTCCGTGGACATAAAAAACGTACGCGTTTGAAATTTCAACGTTGTATCCTGCGATGAAACAACCAACAAATGGTGAAAAAAAGAGTTTGAAATACTTTAAAGAAAAAATTGAGAGAAAATACCCGATTTCATCGAAAACTCGCAAAGTGAATAAAACCGAGCAGTTTTCAATGGATATACCAAACATTATACGCGTCTTAAATTTTTACCGTCATTTTTTGCGATGTAATAATCTATTAATAATCGAACTATTTCTTCGGGCATAATTAAAACCATAGGCTTTTAAATTTTTAATCCATATTATCCGATGAATAATTCAACAAATGATGAAAAAAAGAGTTTGCTAAAGACTAAAAATGAAAACAATTGAGGGAAAATACGCGATTTTATCGGTTATCCGAAATATAAATTAAAAAAAAAATTCTAAACATATAAAAATAAAAACGCTTTTTAAATTATAAAACTATTTTTTGCAATGGAAAAATCAACCGATGATGAAAAAGGCGTTTGAAATTGCGTAAAACACGCCAAGTTGATAAAAAACGAGCAGTTTTTAATGGATGTACCAAAAAATATACGGGTCTTAAATTTTGACCACCATATTTTGCGATGTAAATATCAACGAATGCTGGAAGTAGGAGTTTGATATGCTTGAAAGATAAAAATTGAGAAAAAATACGCGATTTTTTTTAAAACAAAAAATGTATAAAAACGAACTGTTTTCTTCTAACAGAATAAAGAACATAGGATTTTATATTATTACTCTATTTTTTCCGATGTAAAAACCACGAATGATGAAAAAAAGAGTTTGAAATACTTGGCAGCAAAAAATTGAGAAAAAATTCGCGATTTTATCGAAAACTCGCAAAATGAATTAAAGCAAAAAATTTTCTCTTCATTTACCATTGAATTAACTAGTATACTTTTTCCATACCGTATTTTGCCATTGCAAAATTAACGAAAGATGAGAATGGGAGTTTGAAATATTTGGAATGAAAAAATTAAGAGAAAATAGCTGATTTCATCGCAAAGCCGATAAATGATTAAAAACCAATAATTATCTCTTAAAATATCACAATAAAAACGCTTTTATAATTATAAACCCATATTTTGCAAAGGAAAAATCAACGAATGTTGATAAAAGGAGTTGGAAGTAGTTGAAAATCCAGAAATGAAAAATTCAGAGAAAATATGCGAATTTTTCGGATTCATGAAAAATCTTTTTAAATGAGTAGTTTTCTCAGAACATTCCTCAAAATATACGCATTTAAAATTAAAACTCCATAATTTAGACTGGGAATATCAACGATTGGTGAACAGTTGTGCTTCAAATACTTTAAAAAAGCAGTTTTAAATGCTTAAAAAGAGAGCATTCAGAGAAAATACCTGATTTCATTGAAAAAGAAAAGAATATCAAAAAAAGAGCGGGTTTCTCTGTATATACAATAGCGTTAACACGTAATTTTTAACACCATATTTATCTATAAAAAAATAAAAGAATATCAAAAAAAGGATTTTGAAATACTAGAAAGAAAAAAATATATAGAGAAAGCGCGCGAATTTAACGAAATAAGAAAAATGAAAAAAACGAGCATTTTTTAGGACATATTACCAAACAAAAGCGTCTAAAATTATGACACCACATTTTAATAATTATGACCACCGCGTTGAAAATTATAAAACTTAATTTCGCAATGAAAAATCAACGAATTAATAAAAAGGTGTGAAATATTTGAAAAGAAATAATTTTGAGCAAATACGCGATTTTATCGAAATCACGAAAAATGGCCAAAAATGAGCAGTTTTTAAAGGACATAGGACAACACAAACATACGCGTTTAAAATTGAAATACCATTAATTGCGATGTAACACTCAACGAATGGTGTAAAAAAGAGTTTGATATACTAAAAAGAAAAAATTGAGAGAAAATACACGATTTTATCAAAAACAGAAAATAATGAAAACAAGCAGTTTTCTGTGGATAACCAAAAAAATTTTCGCGTTTAAATTTTTTTAAAAATATTTTGCCCTAGGAAAATCAACGAATTATGAAAAAATATTTCTGAAATCCTTGAAAGGAAAAAAATGAGAGAAAATAAGAGATTAAACGAAAAATAAATACAAGCGAGTAGTTTTTATCGGACATACCACACAATAAATGCGTCTATTAAAAACCAAATTTTTTTCGATCGAAAAATTAACGAATAATGAAAACAGGAGTTTTAAATTCTAAAATTTAAAAATTGAGAGAAAACAAAAAAAAGGAACCAAAAACACGAAATGTGAATAAAAACCATAAGTTTTCTGTGGTCATGCCATAAAACATACGTGTTTAATATGTAACTCAATATCTTCCGATGCAAAAATCAACGAATGAGGGAGAATGGCGCTTGAAATCCTTTAAAAAAAAAGAAAATCCTAGATTTCTTCGAAAACACGAAAAATGAATAAAAACGAGCCTTTTCTGTGAACATACCAAATTAAATACGCAATAAAAATTATAAAACGATATTTTGCAATGGAAAAATCAACGAATCATGAAAATAGGAGTTGGAAATACTTGAAGGAAAATATTTGAAAAATATTTGCTAAGTAACGAAAACACGAAAAATGAATGAAAACCAAAAGTGTTCTGTGGGCATACCACAAAAAATACGCGTTCAAAAATATAACTGCGTATTTTCCGATGCATAAATCAACGAAGGATGAAGAAAGGAGTTTGATATACTAAAATGGAAACAATTAACGGACACACGCGAATTTATTGTAAAATAATTAATAAAAATAGCAGTTTTCTGTGGACATAAAAAACGTACGCGTTTGAAATTTCAACGTTGTATCCTGCGATGAAACAACCAACAAATGGTGAAAAAAAGAGTTTGAAATACTTTAAAGAAAAAATTGAGAGAAAATACCCGATTTCATCGAAAACTCGCAAAGTGAATAAAACCGAGCAGTTTTCAATGGATATACCAAACATTATACGCGTCTTAAATTTTTACCGTCATTTTTTGCGATGTAATAATCTATTAATAATCGAACTATTTCTTCGGGCATAATTAAAACCATAGGCTTTTAAATTTTTAATCCATATTATCCGATGCATAATTCAACAAATGATGAAAAAAAGAGTTTGCTAAAGACTAAAAATGAAAACAATTGAGGGAAAATACGCGATTTTATCGGTTATCCGAAATATAAATTAAAAAAAAAATTCTAAACATATAAAAATAAAAACGCTTTTTAAATTATAAAACTATTTTTTGCAATGGAAAAATCAACCGATGATGAAAAAGGCGTTTGAAATTGCGTAAAACACGCCAAGTTGATAAAAAACGAGCAGTTTTTAATGGATGTACCAAAAAATAAACGGGTCTTAAATTTTAACCACCATATTTTGCGATGTAAATATCAACGAATACTGAAAATAGGAGTTTGATATGCTTGAAAGATAAAACTTGAGAAAAAATACGCGATTTTTTTTAAAACAAAAAATGTATAAAAACGAACTCTTTTCTTCTAACAGAATAAAGAACATAGGATTTTAAATTATTACTCTATTTTTTCCGATGTAAAAACCACGAATGATGAAAAAAAGAGTTTGAAATACTTGGCAGCAAAAAATTGAGAAAAAATTCGCGATTTTATCGAAAACTCGCAAAATGAATTAAAGCAAAAAATTTTCTCTTCAATGACCATTGAATTAACCCGTATACTTTTTCCATGCCGTATTTTTCCATGGCAAAATTAACGAAAGATGAGAATGGGAGTTTGAAATATTTGGAATGAAAAAATTAAGAGAAAATAGCTGATTTCATCGCAAAGCCGATAAATGAATAAAAACCAATAATTATCTCTTAAAATATCACAATAAAAACGCTTTTATAATTATAAACCCATATTTTGCAAAGGAAAAATCAACGAATGTTGATAAAAGGAGTTGGAAGTAGTTGAAAATCCAGAAATGAAAAATTCAGAGAAAATATGCGAATTTTTCGGATTCATGAAAAATCTTTTTAAATGAGTAGTTTTCTCAGAACATTCCTCAAAATATACGCATTTAAAACTAAAACTCCAAAATTTGGACTGGGAATATCAACGATTAGTGAACAATTTTGCTTCAAATACTTTAAAAAAGGACTATTAAATGCTTTAAAAGAGAGCATTCCGAGAAAATACCTGATTTCATTGAAGACACAAAAAATATTTAAAAAAAGAGCGGGTTTCTCTGTATATACAATAGCGTTAACACGTAATTTTTAACACCATATTTATCTATAGAAAAATAAAAGAATATCAAAAAAAGGATTTTGAAATTCTGGAAAGAAAAAAATATATAGAGAAAGCACGCGAATTTAACGAAATAAGAAAAATAAAAAAACCAGCATTGTTTAGGACATATTACCAAACAAAAGCGTCTAAAATTATGTCACCACATTTTAATAATTATGACCACCGCGTTGAAAATTATAAAACCTAATTTCGCAATGAAAAATCAACGAATTAATAAAAAGGTGTGAAATATTTGAAAAGAAATAATTTTGAGCAAATACGCGATTTTATCGAAATCACGAAAAATGGCCAAAAATGAGCAGTTTTTAAAGGACATAGCACAACACAAACATACTCGTTTAAAATTGAAATACCATTAATTGCGATGTAACACTCAACGAATGGTGTAAAAAAGAGTTTGATATACTATAAAGAAAAAATTGAGAGAAAATACACGATTTTATCGAAAACACAGAAAATAATGAAAACAAGCAGTTTTCTGTGGATGAACAAAAAAATTTTCGCGTTTAAATTTTTTTAAAAATATTTTGCCCTGGGAAAATCAACGAATTATAAAAAATATTTCTGAAATCCTTGAAAGGAAAAAAATGAGAGAAAATAAGAGATTTAACGAAAAATAAATACAAGCGAGTAGTTTTTATCGGACATACCACACAATAAATGCGTCTATTAAAAACCAAAACTTTTTCGATCGAAAAATTAACGAATAATGAAAACAGGAGTTTTAAATTCTAAAATATAAAAATTGAGAGAAAACAAAAAAAAGGAACCAAAAACACGAAATGTGAATAAAAACCATAAGTTTTCTGTGGTCATGCCATAAAACATACGTGTTTAATATGTAACTCAATATCTTCCGATGCAAAAATCAACGAATGAGGGAGAATGGCGCTTGAAATCCTTTAAAAAAAAAGAAAATCCTAGATTTCTTCGAAAACACGAAAAATGAATAAAAACGAGCCTTTTCTGTGAACATACCAAATTAAATACGCAATAAAAATTATAAAACGATATTTTGCAATGGAAAAATCAACGAATCATGAAAATAGGAGTTGGAAATACTTGAAGGAAAATAATTGAAAAATATTTGCTAAGTAACGAAAACACGAAAAATGAATGAAAACCAAAAGTGTTCTGTGGGCATACCACAAAAAATACGCGTTCAAAAATATTACTGCGTATTTTCCGATGCATAAATCAACGAAGGATGAAGAAAGGAGTTTGATATACTAAAACGGAAACAATTAACGGACACACGCGAATTTATTGTAAAATAATTAATAAAAATAGCAGTTTTCTGTGGACATAAAAAACGTACGCGTTTGAAATTTTAACGTTGTATCCTGCGATGAAACAACCAACAAATGGTGAAAAAAAGAGTTTGAAATACTTTAAAGAAAAAATTGAGAGAAAATACCCGATTTCATCGAAAACTCGCAAAGTGAATAAAACCGAGCATTTTTCAATGGATATACCAAACATTATACGCGTCTTAAATTTTTACCGTCATTTTTTGCGATGTAATAATCTATTAATAATCGAACTATTTCTTCGGGCATAATTAAAACCATAGGCTTTTAAATTTTTAATCCATATTATCCGATGCATAATTCAACAAATGATGAAAAAAAGAGTTTGCTAAAGACTAAAAATGAAAACAATTGAGGGAAAATACGCGATTTTATCGGTTATCCGAAATATAAATTAAAAAAAAATTCTAAACATATAAAAATAAAAACGCTTTTTAAATTATAAAACTATTTTTTGC